>NW_027278713.1:0-143705 GCF_030028105.1 Mobula birostris | reverse complement strand
GAGGGTTACACTACGATGGAGCTGGGTGTTCCACTGTGATGCAGTGTTACACTATGATGGAGCTGGGTGTTACACTGTGATGGAGTGTTACACTACGATGGAGTGGCCTGTTACACTGTGATGGAGTGTTACACTACGATGGAGCTGGGTGTTACACTGTGATGGAGGGTTACACTATGATGGAGCTGGGTGTTCCACTGTGATGGAGTGTTACACTACTATGGAGCTGGGTGTTACACCGTGATGGAGTGTTACAGTACAATGGAGCTGGGTGTTACACCGTGATGCAGTGTTACACTATGATGGAGCTGGGTATTATACCATGATGGACTGTTACAACACGATGGAGCTGGGTGTTACACTGTGATGGAGTGTTACACCACAATGGAGCTGTTTGTTACACTATGATGGCGTGTTACACTATGGTGGAGCTGGGTGTTACACTCTGATGGAGTGTTACACTAATATGGAGCTGGGTGTTATACTGTGATGGACTGTTACACTACGATGGAGCTTGGTGTTACACAGTGATGGAGTGTTACACTAAGATGGAGCTGGGTGTTATACTGTGATGGACTGTTACGCTGCGATGGAGCTTGGTGTTACTCAGTGATGGAGTGTTACACTATGATGGAGCTGGGTGTTACACTGTGATGGAGTGTTACACTCGATGGAGCTGGGTGTTACACTGTGATGGTGTGTTACACTATGATGGAGATGGGTGTTACACTGTGATGGAGTGTTACACTACGATGGAGCTGGGTGTTACACCGTGATGGAGTGTTACACTATGATGGAGCTGGGTATTACAGCATGATGGACTGTTACAACACGATGGAGCTGGGTGTTACACCGTGATGGAGTGTTACACCACAATGGAGCTGTTTGTTACACTATGATGGTGTGTTACACTATGATGGAGCTGGGTGTTACACTCTGATGGAGTGTTACACTAAGATGGAGCTGGGTGTTATACTATGATGGACTGTTACACCACGATGGAGCTTGGTGATCCACTGTGATGGAGTGTTACACTATGATGGAGCTGGGTGTTACACTGTGATGGAGTGTTACACTACGATGGAGTGGCGTGTTACACTGTCATGGAGTGTTACACTACGATGGAGCTGGGTGTTACACTGTGATGGAGGGTTACACTACGATGGAGCTGGGTGTTCCACTGTGATGGAGTGTTACACTACGATGGAGCTGGGTGTTACACCGTGATGGAGTGTTACAGTACGATGGAGCTGGGTGTTACACCGTGATGGAGTGTTACACTATGATGGAGCTGGGTATTACAGCATGATGGACTGTTACAACACGATGGAGCTGGGTGTTACACTGTGATGGAGTGTTACACCACAATGGAGCTGTTTGTTGCACTATGATGGCGTGTTACACTATGATGGAGATGGGTGTTACACTGTGATGGAGTGTTACACTATGATGGAGCTGGGTTGTATACTGTGATGGAGTGTTACACTCGATGGAGCTGGGTGTTACCCTGTGATGGAGTGTTACACTATGATGGAGATGGGTGTTACACTGTGATGGAGTGTTACACTATGATGGAGCTGGGTTGTATACTGTGATGGAGTGTTACACTGTGATGGAGCTGGGTGTTACACTGTGATGGGGTGTTACACTGTGATGGTGTGTTACACTACGATGGAGCTGGGGGTGACACTGTGATGGAGCGTTACACTACGATGGAGCAGGATGATATACTGTGCTGGCGTGTTACAGAAATGATGGAGCTGGGTGTTACACTGTGATGGAGTGCTATACTACGATGGAGCTGAGTTTTACACTGTGATGGAGTGTTACACTACGATGGAGCTGGGTGTTACACTGTAATGTAGCGTTACACTACGATGGAGCTGGGTGTTACACTGTGATGGAGTGTTACACCACAATGGAGCTGGGCGTTACACTATGATGGACTGTTACACCACGATGGAGCTGGGTGTTACACTCTGATGGAGTGTTACACTATGATGGAGCTGGGTGTTACACTCTGATGGAGTGTTACAGTACGATGCAACTAGGTGTTATACTGTAATGGACTTTTACACCACGATGGAGCTGGGTGTTACACTGTGATGGAGCGTTAAACTACGATTGAGCTGGGTGTTACACTGTGATGGAGTGTTACACTACGATGGAGCTGGGTGTTTCACTGTGATGGAGGGTTACACTGCGATGGAGCTGGGTGTGACACTGCGATGGAGTGTTACACTACGATGGAGCTGGGTGTTCCACTGTGATGGAGTGTTACACTACGATGGAGCTGGGTGTTTCGCCGTGATGGAGTGTTACAGTACGATGGAGCTGGGTGTTACACCGTGATGGAGTGTTACACTATGATAGAGCTGTGTATTACACCATGATGAACTGTTACAACACGATGGAGCTGGGTGTTACACTGTGATGGAGTGTTTCACCACAATGGAGCTGGGTGTTACACTATGATGGCGTGTTACACGACAATGGAGCTGGGCGTTACAATATGATGGACTGTTACACCACGATGGAGCTGGGTGTTACACTCTGATGGAGTGTTACACTATGATGGAGCTTGGTGTTACACAGTGATGGAGTTTTACACTATGATGGAGCTGGGTGTTGCACTGTGATGGAATGTTACACTACGATAGAGCTGGGTGTTACCCTATGATAGAGTGTTACACTCGATGGAGCTGCGTGTTACACTGTGATGGTGTGTTACACTATGATGGAGCTGGGTGTTATACTGTGATGGAGTGTTACACTACCATGGAGCTGGGTGTTACAGTCTGATGGAGTGTTAAAGTACGATGCAGCTGGGTGTTACACTGTGATGGAGTGTCACACTACGGTGGAGCTGGGTGTTAACGTGTGATGGAGTGTTACACTACGATAGAGCTGGGTGTTACCCTATGATGGAGTGTTACACGGTGATGGAGATGGGTGTTACACTGTGATGGTGTGTTACACTATGATGGAGCTGGGTGTTACACAGTGATGGAGTGTTACACTCGATGGAGCTGGGTGTTACACTGTGATGGAGTGTTACACTATGATGGAGATGGGTGTTACACTGTGATGGAGTGTTAAACTACGATGGAGCTGGGTGTTGCACTGTGATGGAGTGTTACACTACGATGGAGCTGGGTGTTACACTGTGATGGAGTGTTACACTACTATGGAGCTGGGTGTTCCACTGTGATGGAGTGTTACACTATGATGGAGCTGGGTGTTACACTGTGATGGAGTGTTACACTACGATGGAGTGGCGTGTTACACTGTGGTGGAGTGTTACACTACGATGGAGCTGGGTGTTACACTGTGATGGAGGGTTACACTACGATGGAGCTGGGTTGTATACTGTGATGGAGTGTTACACTGTGATGGAGCTGGGTGTTACACTGTGATGGGGTGTTACACTGTGATGGTGTGTTACACTACGATGGAGCTGGGGGTGACACTGTGATGGAGCGTTACACTACGATGGAGCAGGATGATATACTGTGCTGGCGTGTTACAGAAATGATGGAGCTGGGTGTTACACTGTGATGGAGTGCTATACTACGATGGAGCTGAGTTTTACACTGTGATGGAGTGTTACACTACGATGGAGCTGGGTGTTACACTGTAATGTAGCGTTACACTACGATGGAGCTGGGTGTTACACTGTGATGGAGTGTTACACCACAATGGAGCTGGGCGTTACACTATGATGGACTGTTACACCACGATGGAGCTGGGTGTTACACTCTGATGGAGTGTTACACTATGATGGAGCTGGGTGTTACACTCTGATGGAGTGTTACAGTACGATGCAACTAGGTGTTATACTGTAATGGACTTTTACACCACGATGGAGCTGGGTGTTACACTGTGATGGAGCGTTAAACTACGATTGAGCTGGGTGTTACACTGTGATGGAGTGTTACACTACGATGGAGCTGGGTGTTTCACTGTGATGGAGGGTTACACTGCGATGGAGCTGGGTGTGACACTGCGATGGAGTGTTACACTACGATGGAGCTGGGTGTTCCACTGTGATGGAGTGTTACACTACGATGGAGCTGGGTGTTTCGCCGTGATGGAGTGTTACAGTACGATGGAGCTGGGTGTTACACCGTGATGGAGTGTTACACTATGATAGAGCTGTGTATTACACCATGATGAACTGTTACAACACGATGGAGCTGGGTGTTACACTGTGATGGAGTGTTTCACCACAATGGAGCTGGGTGTTACACTATGATGGCGTGTTACACGACAATGGAGCTGGGCGTTACAATATGATGGACTGTTACACCACGATGGAGCTGGGTGTTACACTCTGATGGAGTGTTACACTATGATGGAGCTTGGTGTTACACAGTGATGGAGTTTTACACTATGATGGAGCTGGGTGTTGCACTGTGATGGAATGTTACACTACGATAGAGCTGGGTGTTACCCTATGATAGAGTGTTACACTCGATGGAGCTGCGTGTTACACTGTGATGGTGTGTTACACTATGATGGAGCTGGGTGTTATACTGTGATGGAGTGTTACACTACCATGGAGCTGGGTGTTACAGTCTGATGGAGTGTTAAAGTACGATGCAGCTGGGTGTTACACTGTGATGGAGTGTCACACTACGGTGGAGCTGGGTGTTAACGTGTGATGGAGTGTTACACTACGATAGAGCTGGGTGTTACCCTATGATGGAGTGTTACACGGTGATGGAGATGGGTGTTACACTGTGATGGTGTGTTACACTATAATGGAGCTGGGTGTTACACAGTGATGGAGTGTTACACTCGATGGAGCTGGGTGTTACACTGTGATGGAGTGTTACACTATGATGGAGATGGGTGTTACACTGTGATGGAGTGTTAAACTACGATGGAGCTGGGTGTTGCACTGTGATGGAGTGTTACACTACGATGGAGCTGGGTGTTACACTGTGATGGAGGGTTACACTGCGATGGAGCTGGGTGTGACACTGCGATGGAGTGTTACACTACGATGGAGCTGTTTGTTGCACTATGATGGCGTGTTACACTATGATGGAGATGGGTGTTACACTGTGATGGAGTGTTACACTATGATGGAGCTGGGTTGTATACTGTGATGGAGTGTTACACTCGATGGAGCTGGGTGTTACACTGTGATGGAGTGTTACACTATGATGGAGATGGGTGTTACACTGTGATGGAGTGTTACAGTACGATGCAACTAGGTGTTATACTGTAATGGACTTTTTACACCACGATGGAGCTGGGTGTTACACTGTGATGGAGCGTTAAACTACGATTGAGCTGGGTGTTACACTGTGATGGAGTGTTACACTACGATGGAGCTGGGTGTTTCACTGTGATGGAGGGTTACACTGCGATGGAGCTGGGTGTGACACTGCGATGGAGTGTTACACTACGATGGAGCTGGGTGTTCCACTGTGATGGAGTGTTACACTACGATGGAGCTGGGTGTTTCGCCGTGATGGAGTGTTACAGTACGATGGAGCTGGGTGTTACACCGTGATGGAGTGTTACACTATGATAGAGCTGTGTATTACACCATGATGAACTGTTACAACACGATGGAGCTGGGTGTTACACTGTGATGGAGTGTTTCACCACAATGGAGCTGGGTGTTACACTGTGATGGAGTGTTACACTATGATGGAGCTGGGTGTTACACTGTGATGGAGGGTTACACTACGATGGTGCTGGGTGTTCAACTGTGATGAGTGTTACACTATGATGGAGCTGGGTGTTACACTGTGATGGAGTGTTACACTACGATGGAGTGGCGTGTTACACTGTGATGGAGGGTTACACTACGATGGAGCTGGATGTTCCACTGTGATGGAGTGTTACACTACGATGGAGCTGGGTGTTACACCGTGATGGAGTGTTACAGTACGATGGAGCTGGGTGTTACACCGTGATGGAGTATTACACTATGATGGAGCTGGGTATTACAGCATGATGGACTGTTACAACACGATGGAGCTGGGTGTTACACTGTGATGGAGTGTTACACCACAATGGAGCTGGGTGTTACACTATGATGGCGTGTTACACTATGGTGGAGCTGGGTGTTACACTCTGATGGAGTGTTACACTAAGATGGAGCTGGGTGTTATACTGTGATGGACTGTTACGCTGCGATGGAGCTTGGTGTTACACAGTGATGGAGTGTTACACTATGATGGAGCTGGGTGTTACACTGTGATGGAGTGTTACACTCGATGGAGCTGGGTGTTACACTGTGATGGTGTGTTACACTATGATGGAGATGGGTGTTACACTGTGATGGAGTGTTACACTACGATGGAGCTGGGTGTTACACCGTGATGGAGTGTTACAGTACGATGGAGCTGGGTGTTACACCGTGATGGAGTGTTACACTATGATGGAGCTGGGTATTACAGCATGATAGACTGTTACAACACGATGGAGCTGGGTGTTACACCGTGATGGAGTGTTACACCACAATGGAGCTGTTTGTTACACTATGATGGTGTGTTACACTATGATGGAGCTGGGTGTTACACTCTGATGGAGTGTTACACTAAGATGGAGCTGGGTGTTATACTGTGATGGACTGTTACACCACGATGGAGCTTGGTGATCCACTGTGATGGAGTGTTACACTATGATGGAGCTGGGTGTTACACTGTGATGGAGTGTTACACTACGATGGAGTGGCGTGTTACACTGTCATGGAGTGTTACACTACGATGGAGCTGGGTGTTACACTGTGATGGTGGGTTACACTACGATGGATCTGGGTGTTCCACTGTGATGGAGTGTTACACTACGATGGAGCTGGGTGTTACACCGTGATGGAGTGTTACAGTACGATGGAGCTGGGTGTTACACCGTGATGGAGTATTACACTATGATGGAGCTGGGTATTACAGCATGATGGACTGTTACAACACGATGGAGCTGGGTGTTACACTGTGATGGAGTGTTACACCACAATGGAGCTGTTTGTTGCACTATGATGGCGTGTTACACTATGATGGAGATGGGTGTTACACTGTGATGGAGTGTTACACTATGATGGAGCTGGGTTGTATACTGTGATGGAGTGTTACACTCGATGGAGCTGGGTGTTACACTGTGATGGAGTGTTACACTATGATGGAGATGGGTGTTACACTGTGATGGAGTGTTACACTATGATGGAGCTGGGTTGTATACTGTGATGGAGTGTTACACTGTGATGGAGCTGGGTGTTACACTGTGATGGGGTGTTACACTGTGATGGTGTGTTACACTACGATGGAGCTGGGGGTGACACTGTGATGGAGCGTTACACTACGATGGAGCAGGATGATATACTGTGCTGGCGTGTTACAGAAATGATGGAGCTGGGTGTTACACTGTGATGGAGTGCTATACTACGATGGAGCTGAGTTTTACACTGTGATGGAGTGTTACACTACGATGGAGCTGGGTGTTACACTGTAATGTAGCGTTACACTACGATGGAGCTGGGTGTTACACTGTGATGGAGTGTTACACCACAATGGAGCTGGGCGTTACACTATGATGGACTGTTACACCACGCTGGAGCTGGGTGTTACACTCTGATGGAGTGTTACACTATGATGGAGCTGGGTGTTACACTCTGATGGAGTGTTACAGTACGATGCAACTAGGTGTTATACTGTAATGGACTTTTACACCACGATGGAGCTGGGTGTTACACTGTGATGGAGCGTTAAACTACGATTGAGCTGGGTGTTACACTGTGATGGAGTGTTACACTACGATGGAGCTGGGTGTTTCACTGTGATGGAGGGTTACACTGCGATGGAGCTGGGTGTGACACTGCGATGGAGTGTTACACTACGATGGAGCTGGGTGTTCCACTGTGATGGAGTGTTACACTACGATGGAGCTGGGTGTTTCGCCGTGATGGAGTGTTACAGTACGATGGAGCTGGGTGTTACACCGTGATGGAGTGTTACACTATGATAGAGCTGTGTATTACACCATGATGAACTGTTACAACACGATGGAGCTGGGTGTTACACTGTGATGGAGTGTTTCACCACAATGGAGCTGGGTGTTACACTATGATGGCGTGTTACACGACAATGGAGCTGGGCGTTACAATATGATGGACTGTTACACCACGATGGAGCTGGGTGTTACACTCTGATGGAGTGTTACACTATGATGGAGCTTGGTGTTACACAGTGATGGAGTTTTACACTATGATGGAGCTGGGTGTTGCACTGTGATGGAATGTTACACTACGATAGAGCTGGGTGTTACCCTATGATAGAGTGTTACACTCGATGGAGCTGCGTGTTACACTGTGATGGTGTGTTACACTATGATGGAGCTGGGTGTTATACTGTGATGGAGTGTTACACTACCATGGAGCTGGGTGTTACAGTCTGATGGAGTGTTAAAGTACGATGCAGCTGGGTGTTACACTGTGATGGAGTGTCACACTACGGTGGAGCTGGGTGTTAACGTGTGATGGAGTGTTACACTACGATAGAGCTGGGTGTTACCCTATGATGGAGTGTTACACGGTGATGGAGATGGGTGTTACACTGTGATGGTGTGTTACACTATGATGGAGCTGGGTGTTACACAGTGATGGAGTGTTACACTCGATGGAGCTGGGTGTTACACTGTGATGGAGTGTTACACTGTGATGGAGTGTTAAACTACGATGGAGCTGGGTGTTGCACTGCGATGGAGTGTTACACTACGATGGAGCTGGGTGTTACACTGTGATGGAGGGTTACACTGCGATGGAGCTGGGTGTGACACTGCGATGGAGTGTTACACTACGATGGAGCTGTTTGTTGCACTATGATACCGTGTTACACTATGATGGAGATGGGTGTTACACTGTGATGGAGTGTTACACTATGATGGAGCTGGGTTGTATACTGTGATGGAGTGTTACACTCGATGGAGCTGGGTGTTACACTGTGATGGAGTGTTACACTATGATGGAGATGGGTGTTACACTGTGATGGAGTGTTACACTATGATGGAGCTGGGTATTACAGCATGATGGACTGTTACAACACGATGGAGCTGGGTGTTACACTGTGATGGAGTGTTACACCACAATGGAGCTGTTTGTTGCACTATGATGGCGTGTTACACTATGATGGAGATGGGTGTTACACTGTGATGGAGTGTTACACTATGATGGAGCTGGGTTGTATACTGTGATGGAGTGTTACACTCGATGGAGCTGGGTGTTACACTGTGATGGAGTGTTACACTATGATGGAGATGGGTGTTACACTGTGATGGAGTGTTACACTATGATGGAGCTGGGTTGTATACTGTGATGGAGTGTTACACTGTGATGGAGCTGGGTGTTACACTGTGATGGGGTGTTACACTGTGATGGTGTGTTACACTACGATGGAGCTGGGGGTGACACTGTGATGGAGCGTTACACTACGATGGAGCAGGATGATATACTGTGCTGGCGTGTTACAGAAATGATGGAGCTGGGTGTTACACTGTGATGGAGTGCTATACTACAATGGAGCTGAGTTTTACACTGTGATGGAGTGTTACACTACGATGGAGCTGGGTGTTACACTGTAATGTAGCGTTACACTACGATGGAGCTGGGTGTTACACTGTGATGGAGTGTTACACTGCTATGGGGCGGCGTGTAACACTGTGATAGAGCGTTACACTACGATGGAGCTGGGTGTTACACTGTGATGGAGTGTTACACTACGATGGAGCTGGGTGTGACAATGCGATGGAGTGTTACACTACGATGGAGCTGGGTGTTCCACTGTGATGGAGTGTTACACTACGATGGAGCTGGGTGTGACAATGCGATGGAGTGTTACACTACGATGGAGCTGGGTGTTCCACCGTGATGGAGTGTTACAGTACGATGGAGCTGGGTGTTACACCCTGATGGAGTGTTACCCTATGGTGGAGCTGTTTATTACACCATGATGGACTGTTACAACACGATGCAGCTGGGTCTTACACTGTGATGGAGTGTTACACCACAATGGAGCTGGGCGTTACACTATGATGGACTGTTACACCACGATGGAGCTGGGTGTTACACTCTGATGGAGTGTTACACTATGATGGAGCTGGGTGTTACACTCTGATGGAGTGTTACAGTACGATGCAACTAGGTGTTATACCGTAATGGACTTTTACACCACGATGGAGCTGGGTGTTACACTGTGATGGAGCGTTAAACTACGATTGAGCTGGGTGTTACACTGTGATGGAGTGTTACACTACGATGGAGCTGGGTGTTTCACTGTGATGGAGGGTTACACTGCGATGGAGCTGGGTGTTACACTGTGATGGAGTGTTACACTACGATGGAGTGGCGTGTTACACTGTGATGGAGGGTTACACTACGATGGAGCTGGGTGTTACACTGTGATGGAGGGTTACACTACGATGGAGCTGGGTGTTACACTGTGATGGAGGGTTACACTACGATGGAGCTGGGTGTTCCACTGTGATGCAGTGTTACACTATGATGGAGCTGGGTGTTACACTGTGATGGAGTGTTACACTACGATGGAGTGGCCTGTTACACTGTGATGGAGTGTTACACTACGATGGAGCTGGGTGTTACACTGTGATGGAGGGTTACACTATGATGGAGCTGGGTGTTCCACTGTGATGGAGTGTTACACTACTATGGAGCTGGGTGTTACACCGTGATGGAGTGTTACAGTACAATGGAGCTGGGTGTTACACCGTGATGCAGTGTTACACTAAGATGGAGCTGGGTGTTATACTGTGATGGACTGTTACGCTGCGATGGAGCTTGGTGTTACTCAGTGATGGAGCGTTAAACTACGATTGAGCTGGGTGTTACACTGTGATGGAGTGTTACACTACGATGGAGCTGGGTGTTTCACTGTGATGGAGGGTTACACTGCGATGGAGCTGGGTGTGACACTGCGATGGAGTGTTACACTACGATGGAGCTGGGTGTTCCACTGTGATGGAGTGTTACACTACGATGGAGCTGGGTGTTTCGCCGTGATGGAGTGTTACAGTACGATGGAGCTGGGTGTTACACCGTGATGGAGTGTTACACTATGATAGAGCTGTGTATTACACCATGATGAACTGTTACAACACGATGGAGCTGGGTGTTACACTGTGATGGAGTGTTTCACCACAATGGAGCTGGGTGTTACACTATGATGGCGTGTTACACGACAATGGAGCTGGGCGTTACAATATGATGGACTGTTACACCACGATGGAGCTGGGTGTTACACTCTGATGGAGTGTTACACTATGATGGAGCTTGGTGTTACACAGTGATGGAGTTTTACACTATGATGGAGCTGGGTGTTGCACTGTGATGGAATGTTACACTACGATAGAGCTGGGTGTTACCCTATGATAGAGTGTTACACTCGATGGAGCTGCGTGTTACACTGTGATGGTGTGTTACACTATGATGGAGCTGGGTGTTATACTGTGATGGAGTGTTACACTACCATGGAGCTGGGTGTTACAGTCTGATGGAGTGTTAAAGTACGATGCAGCTGGGTGTTACACTGTGATGGAGTGTCACACTACGGTGGAGCTGGGTGTTAACGTGTGATGGAGTGTTACACTACGATAGAGCTGGGTGTTACCCTATGATGGAGTGTTACACGGTGATGGAGATGGGTGTTACACTGTGATGGTGTGTTACACTATGATGGAGCTGGGTGTTACACAGTGATGGAGTGTTACACTCGATGGAGCTGGGTGTTACACTGTGATGGAGTGTTACACTGTGATGGAGTGTTAAACTACGATGGAGCTGGGTGTTGCACTGCGATGGAGTGTTACACTACGATGGAGCTGGGTGTTACACTGTGATGGAGGGTTACACTGCGATGGAGCTGGGTGTGACACTGCGATGGAGTGTTACACTACGATGGAGCTGTTTGTTGCACTATGATACCGTGTTACACTATGATGGAGATGGGTGTTACACTGTGATGGAGTGTTACACTATGATGGAGCTGGGTTGTATACTGTGATGGAGTGTTACACTCGATGGAGCTGGGTGTTACACTGTGATGGAGTGTTACACTATGATGGAGATGGGTGTTACACTGTGATGGAGTGTTACACTATGATGGAGCTGGGTATTACAGCATGATGGACTGTTACAACACGATGGAGCTGGGTGTTACACTGTGATGGAGTGTTACACCACAATGGAGCTGTTTGTTGCACTATGATGGCGTGTTACACTATGATGGAGATGGGTGTTACACTGTGATGGAGTGTTACACTATGATGGAGCTGGGTTGTATACTGTGATGGAGTGTTACACTCGATGGAGCTGGGTGTTACACTGTGATGGAGTGTTACACTATGATGGAGATGGGTGTTACACTGTGATGGAGTGTTACACTATGATGGAGCTGGGTTGTATACTGTGATGGAGTGTTACACTGTGATGGAGCTGGGTGTTACACTGTGATGGGGTGTTACACTGTGATGGTGTGTTACACTACGATGGAGCTGGGGGTGACACTGTGATGGAGCGTTACACTACGATGGAGCAGGATGATATACTGTGCTGGCGTGTTACAGAAATGATGGAGCTGGGTGTTACACTGTGATGGAGTGCTATACTACAATGGAGCTGAGTTTTACACTGTGATGGAGTGTTACACTACGATGGAGCTGGGTGTTACACTGTAATGTAGCGTTACACTACGATGGAGCTGGGTGTTACACTGTGATGGAGTGTTACACTGCTATGGGGCGGCGTGTAACACTGTGATAGAGCGTTACACTACGATGGAGCTGGGTGTTACACTGTGATGGAGTGTTACACTACGATGGAGCTGGGTGTGACAATGCGATGGAGTGTTACACTACGATGGAGCTGGGTGTTCCACTGTGATGGAGTGTTACACTACGATGGAGCTGGGTGTGACAATGCGATGGAGTGTTACACTACGATGGAGCTGGGTGTTCCACCGTGATGGAGTGTTACAGTACGATGGAGCTGGGTGTTACACCCTGATGGAGTGTTACCCTATGGTGGAGCTGTTTATTACACCATGATGGACTGTTACAACACGATGCAGCTGGGTCTTACACTGTGATGGAGTGTTACACCACAATGGAGCTGGGCGTTACACTATGATGGACTGTTACACCACGATGGAGCTGGGTGTTACACTCTGATGGAGTGTTACACTATGATGGAGCTGGGTGTTACACTCTGATGGAGTGTTACAGTACGATGCAACTAGGTGTTATACCGTAATGGACTTTTACACCACGATGGAGCTGGGTGTTACACTGTGATGGAGCGTTAAACTACGATTGAGCTGGGTGTTACACTGTGATGGAGTGTTACACTACGATGGAGCTGGGTGTTTCACTGTGATGGAGGGTTACACTGCGATGGAGCTGGGTGTTACACTGTGATGGAGTGTTACACTACGATGGAGTGGCGTGTTACACTGTGATGGAGGGTTACACTACGATGGAGCTGGGTGTTACACTGTGATGGAGGGTTACACTACGATGGAGCTGGGTGTTACACTGTGATGGAGGGTTACACTACGATGGAGCTGGGTGTTCCACTGTGATGCAGTGTTACACTATGATGGAGCTGGGTGTTACACTGTGATGGAGTGTTACACTACGATGGAGTGGCCTGTTACACTGTGATGGAGTGTTACACTACGATGGAGCTGGGTGTTACACTGTGATGGAGGGTTACACTATGATGGAGCTGGGTGTTCCACTGTGATGGAGTGTTACACTACTATGGAGCTGGGTGTTACACCGTGATGGAGTGTTACAGTACAATGGAGCTGGGTGTTACACCGTGATGCAGTGTTACACTAAGATGGAGCTGGGTGTTATACTGTGATGGACTGTTACGCTGCGATGGAGCTTGGTGTTACTCAGTGATGGAGTGTTACACTATGATGGAGCTGGGTGTTACACTGTGATGGAGTGTTACACTCGATGGAGCTGGGTGTTACACTGTGATGGTGTGTTACACTATGATGGAGATGGGTGTTACACTGTGATGGAGTGTTACACTACGATGGAGCTGGGTGTTACACCGTGATGGAGTGTTACAGTACGATGGAGCTGGGTGTTACACCGTGATGGAGTGTTACACTATGATGGAGCTGGGTATTACAGCATGATGGACTGTTACAACACGATGGAGCTGGGTGTTACACCGTGATGGAGTGTTACAGTACGATGGAGCTGGGTGTTACACCGTGATGGAGTGTTACACTATGATGGAGCTGGGTATTACAGCATGATGGACTGTTACAACACGATGGAGCTGGGTGTTACACCGTGATGGAGTGTTACACCACAATGGAGCTGTTTGTTACACTATGATGGTGTGTTACACTATGATGGAGCTGGGTGTTACACTCTGATGGAGTGTTACACTAAGATGGAGCTGGGTGTAATACTATGATGGACTGTTACACCACGATGGAGCTTGGTGATCCACTGTGATGGAGTGTTACACTATGATGGAGCTGGGTGTTACACTGTGATGGAGTGTTACACTACGATGGAGTGGCGTGTTACACTGTGATGGAGTGTTACACTACGATGGAGCTGGGTGTTACACTGTGATGGAGGGTTACACTACGATGGAGCTGGGTGTTCCACTGTGATGGAGTGTTACACTACGATGGAGCTGGGTGTTACACCGTGATGGAGTGTTACAGTACGATGGAGCTGGGTGTTACACCGTGATGGAGTGTTACACTATGATGGAGCTGGGTATTACAGCATGATGGACTGTTACAACACGATGGAGCTGGGTGTTACACTGTGATGGAGTGTTACACCACAATGGAGCTGTTTGTTGCACTATGATGGCGTGTTACACTATGATGGAGATGGGTGTTACACTGTGATGGAGTGTTACACTATGATGGAGCTGGGTTGTATACTGTGATGGAGTGTTACACTCGATGGAGCTGGGTGTTACACTGTGATGGAGTGTTACACTATGATGGAGATGGGTGTTACACTGTGATGGAGTGTTACACTATGATGGAGCTGGGTTGTATACTGTGATGGAGTGTTACACTGTGATGGAGCTGGGTGTTACACTGTGATGGGGTGTTACACTGTGATGGTGTGTTACACTACGATGGAGCTGGGGGTGACACTGTGATGGAGCGTTACACTACGATGGAGCAGGATGATATACTGTGCTGGCGTGTTACAGAAATGATGGAGCTGGGTGTTACACTGTGATGGAGTGCTATACTACGATGGAGCTGAGTTTTACACTGTGATGGAGTGTTACACTACGATGGAGCTGGGTGTTACACTGTAATGTAGCGTTACACTACGATGGAGCTGGGTGTTACACTGTGATGGAGTGTTACACCACAATGGAGCTGGGCGTTACACTATGATGGACTGTTACACCACGCTGGAGCTGGGTGTTACACTCTGATGGAGTGTTACACTATGATGGAGCTGGGTGTTACACTCTGATGGAGTGTTACAGTACGATGCAACTAGGTGTTATACTGTAATGGACTTTTACACCACGATGGAGCTGGGTGTTACACTGTGATGGAGCGTTAAACTACGATTGAGCTGGGTGTTACACTGTGATGGAGTGTTACACTACGATGGAGCTGGGTGTTTCACTGTGATGGAGGGTTACACTGCGATGGAGCTGGGTGTGACACTGCGATGGAGTGTTACACTACGATGGAGCTGGGTGTTCCACTGTGATGGAGTGTTACACTACGATGGAGCTGGGTGTTTCGCCGTGATGGAGTGTTACAGTACGATGGAGCTGGGTGTTACACCGTGATGGAGTGTTACACTATGATAGAGCTGTGTATTACACCATGATGAACTGTTACAACACGATGGAGCTGGGTGTTACACTGTGATGGAGTGTTTCACCACAATGGAGCTGGGTGTTACACTATGATGGCGTGTTACACGACAATGGAGCTGGGCGTTACAATATGATGGACTGTTACACCACGATGGAGCTGGGTGTTACACTCTGATGGAGTGTTACACTATGATGGAGCTTGGTGTTACACAGTGATGGAGTTTTACACTATGATGGAGCTGGGTGTTGCACTGTGATGGAATGTTACACTACGATAGAGCTGGGTGTTACCCTATGATAGAGTGTTACACTCGATGGAGCTGCGTGTTACACTGTGATGGTGTGTTACACTATGATGGAGCTGGGTGTTATACTGTGATGGAGTGTTACACTACCATGGAGCTGGGTGTTACAGTCTGATGGAGTGTTAAAGTACGATGCAGCTGGGTGTTACACTGTGATGGAGTGTCACACTACGGTGGAGCTGGGTGTTAACGTGTGATGGAGTGTTACACTACGATAGAGCTGGGTGTTACCCTATGATGGAGTGTTACACGGTGATGGAGATGGGTGTTACACTGTGATGGTGTGTTACACTATGATGGAGCTGGGTGTTACACAGTGATGGAGTGTTACACTCGATGGAGCTGGGTGTTACACTGTGATGGAGTGTTACACTGTGATGGAGTGTTAAACTACGATGGAGCTGGGTGTTGCACTGCGATGGAGTGTTACACTACGATGGAGCTGGGTGTTACACTGTGATGGAGGGTTACACTGCGATGGAGCTGGGTGTGACACTGCGATGGAGTGTTACACTACGATGGAGCTGTTTGTTGCACTATGATACCGTGTTACACTATGATGGAGATGGGTGTTACACTGTGATGGAGTGTTACACTATGATGGAGCTGGGTTGTATACTGTGATGGAGTGTTACACTCGATGGAGCTGGGTGTTACACTGTGATGGAGTGTTACACTATGATGGAGATGGGTGTTACACTGTGATGGAGTGTTACACTATGATGGAGCTGGGTATTACAGCATGATGGACTGTTACAACACGATGGAGCTGGGTGTTACACTGTGATGGAGTGTTACACCACAATGGAGCTGTTTGTTGCACTATGATGGCGTGTTACACTATGATGGAGATGGGTGTTACACTGTGATGGAGTGTTACACTATGATGGAGCTGGGTTGTATACTGTGATGGAGTGTTACACTCGATGGAGCTGGGTGTTACACTGTGATGGAGTGTTACACTATGATGGAGATGGGTGTTACACTGTGATGGAGTGTTACACTATGATGGAGCTGGGTTGTATACTGTGATGGAGTGTTACACTGTGATGGAGCTGGGTGTTACACTGTGATGGGGTGTTACACTGTGATGGTGTGTTACACTACGATGGAGCTGGGGGTGACACTGTGATGGAGCGTTACACTACGATGGAGCAGGATGATATACTGTGCTGGCGTGTTACAGAAATGATGGAGCTGGGTGTTACACTGTGATGGAGTGCTATACTACAATGGAGCTGAGTTTTACACTGTGATGGAGTGTTACACTACGATGGAGCTGGGTGTTACACTGTAATGTAGCGTTACACTACGATGGAGCTGGGTGTTACACTGTGATGGAGTGTTACACTGCTATGGGGCGGCGTGTAACACTGTGATAGAGCGTTACACTACGATGGAGCTGGGTGTTACACTGTGATGGAGTGTTACACTACGATGGAGCTGGGTGTGACAATGCGATGGAGTGTTACACTACGATGGAGCTGGGTGTTCCACTGTGATGGAGTGTTACACTACGATGGAGCTGGGTGTGACAATGCGATGGAGTGTTACACTACGATGGAGCTGGGTGTTCCACCGTGATGGAGTGTTACAGTACGATGGAGCTGGGTGTTACACCCTGATGGAGTGTTACCCTATGGTGGAGCTGTTTATTACACCATGATGGACTGTTACAACACGATGCAGCTGGGTCTTACACTGTGATGGAGTGTTACACCACAATGGAGCTGGGCGTTACACTATGATGGACTGTTACACCACGATGGAGCTGGGTGTTACACTCTGATGGAGTGTTACACTATGATGGAGCTGGGTGTTACACT
Source organism: Mobula birostris (assembly GCF_030028105.1). Taxonomy (NCBI): domain Eukaryota; kingdom Metazoa; phylum Chordata; class Chondrichthyes; order Myliobatiformes; family Myliobatidae; genus Mobula; species Mobula birostris. Next base: position 125,712 of record NW_027278713.1, on the reverse strand, counting down.
CTGATGGAGTGTTACAGTACGATGCAACTAGGTGTTATACTGTAATGGACTTTTACACCACGATGGAGCTGGGTGTTACACTGTGATGGAGCGTTAAACTACGATTGAGCTGGGTGTTACACTGTGATGGAGTGTTACACTACGATGGAGCTGGGTGTTTCACTGTGATGGAGGGTTACACTGCGATGGAGCTGGGTGTTACACTGTGATGGAGTGTTACACTACGATGGAGTGGCGTGTTACACTGTGATGGAGGGTTACACTACGATGGAGCTGGGTGTTACACTGTGATGGAGGGTTACACTACGATGGAGCTGGGTGTTACACTGTGATGGAGGGTTACACTACGATGGAGCTGGGTGTTCCACTGTGATGCAGTGTTACACTATGATGGAGCTGGGTGTTACACTGTGGTGGAGTGTTACACTACGATGGAGTGGCCTGTTACACTGTGATGGAGTGTTACACTACGATGGAGCTTGGTGTTACACTGTGATGGAGGGTTACACTATGATGGAGCTGGGTGTTCCACTGTGATGGAGTGTTACACTACTATGGAGCTGGGTGTTACACCGTGATGGAGTGTTACAGTACAGTGGAGCTGGGTGTTACACCGTGATGCAGTGTTACACTATGATGGAGCTGGGTATTATACCATGATGGACTGTTACAACACGATGGAGCTGGGTGTTACACTGTGATGGAGTGTTACACCACAATGGAGCTGTTTGTTACACTATGATGGCGTGTTACACTATGGTGGAGCTGGGTGTTACACTCTGATGGAGTGTTACACTAATATGGAGCTGGGTGTTATACTGTGATGGACTGTTACACTACGATGGAGCTTGGTGTTACACAGTGATGGAGTGTTACACTATGATGGAGCTGGGTGTTACACTGTGATGGAGTGTTACACTCGATGGAGCTGGGTGTTACACTGTGATGGAGTGTTACACTATGATGGAGATGGGTGTTACACTGTGATGGAGTGTTACACTACGATGGAGCTGGGTGTTCCACTGTGATGGAGTGTTACACTACTATGGAGCTGGGTGTTACACTATGATGGCGTGTTACACTATGGTGGAGCTGGGTGTTACACTCTGATGGAGTGTTACACTAAGATGGAGCTGGGTGTTATACTGTGATGGACTGTTACGCTGCGATGGAGCTTGGTGTTACACAGTGATGGAGTGTTACACTATGATGGAGCTGGGTGTTACACTGTGATGGAGTGTTACACTCGATGGAGCTGGGTGTTACACTGTGATGGTGTGTTACACTATGATGGAGATGGGTGTTACACTGTGATGGAGTGTTACACTACGATGGAGCTGGGTGTTACACCGTGATGGAGTGTTACAGTACGATGGAGCTGGGTGTTACACCGTGATGGAGTGTTACACTATGATGGAGCTGGGTATTACAGCATGATGGACTGTTACAACACGATGGAGCTGGGTGTTACACCGTGATGGAGTGTTACACCACAATGGAGCTGTTTGTTACACTATGATGGTGTGTTACACTATGATGGAGCTGGGTGTTACACTCTGATGGAGTGTTACACTAAGATGGAGCTGGGTGTTATACTATGATGGACTGTTACACCACGATGGAGCTTGGTGATCCACTGTGATGGAGTGTTACACTATGATGGAGCTGGGTGTTACACTGTGATGGAGTGTTACACTACGATGCAGTGGCGTGTTACACTGTCATGGAGTGTTACACTACGATGGAGCTGGGTGTTACACCGTGATGGAGTGTTACACTATGATGGAGCTGGGTATTACAGCATGATGGACTGTTACAACACGATGGAGCTGGGTGTTACACTGTGATGGAGTGTTACACCACAATGGAGCTGTTTGTTGCACTATGATGGCGTGTTACACTATGATGGAGATGGGTGTTACACTGTGATGGAGTGTTACACTCGATGGAGCTGGGTGTTACACTGTGATGGAGTGTTACACTATGATGGAGATGGGTGTTACACTGTGATGGAGTGTTACACTATGATGGAGCTGGGTTGTATACTGTGATGGAGTGTTACACTGTGATGGAGCTGGGTGTTACACTGTGATGGGGTGTTACACTGTGATGGTGTGTTACACTACGATGGAGCTGGGGGTGACACTGTGATGGAGCGTTACACTACGATGGAGCAGGATGATATACTGTGCTGGCGTGTTACAGAAATGATGGAGCTGGGTGTTACACTGTGATGGAGTGCTATACTACGATGGAGCTGAGTTTTACACTGTGATGGAGTGTTACACTACGATGGAGCTGGGTGTTACACTGTAATGTAGCGTTACACTACGATGGAGCTGGGTGTTACACTGTGATGGAGTGTTACACCACAATGGAGCTGGGCGTTACACTATGATGGACTGTTACACCACGATGGAGCTGGGTGTTACACTCTGATGGAGTGTTACACTATGATGGAGCTGGGTGTTACACTCTGATGGAGTGTTACAGTACGATGCAACTAGGTGTTATACTGTAATGGACTTTTACACCACGATGGAGCTGGGTGTTACACTGTGATGGAGCGTTAAACTACGATTGAGCTGGGTGTTACACTGTGATGGAGTGTTACACTACGATGGAGCTGGGTGTTTCACTGTGATGGAGGGTTACACTGCGATGGAGCTGGGTGTGACACTGCGATGGAGTGTTACACTACGATGGAGCTGGGTGTTCCACTGTGATGGAGTGTTACACTACGATGGAGCTGGGTGTTTCGCCGTGATGGATTGTTACAGTACGATGGAGCTGGGTGTTACACCGTGATGGAGTGTTACACTATGATAGAGCTGTGTATTACACCATGATGAACTGTTACAACACGATGGAGCTGGGTGTTACACTGTGATGGAGTGTTTCACCACAATGGAGCTGGGTGTTACACTATGATGGCGTGTTACACGACAATGGAACTGGGCGTTACAATATGATGGACTGTTACACCACGATGGAGCTGGGTGTTACACTCTGATGGAGTGTTACACTATGATGGAGCTTGGTGTTACACAGTGATGGAGTTTTACACTATGATGGAGATGGGTGTTGCACTGTGATGGAATGTTACACTACGATAGAGCTGGGTGTTACCCTATGATAGAGTGTTACACTCGATGGAGCTGCGTGTTACACTGTGATGGTGTGTTACACTATGATGGAGCTGGGTGTTATACTGTGATGGAGTGTTACACTACCATGGAGCTGGGTGTTACAGTCTGATGGAGTGTTAAAGTACGATGCAGCTGGGTGTTACACTGTGATGGAGTGTCACACTACGGTGGAGCTGGGTGTTAAAGTGTGATGGAGTGTTACACTACGATAGAGCTGGGTGTTACCCTATGATGGAGTGTTACACGGTGATGGAGATGTGTGTTACACTGTGATGGTGTGTTACACTATGATGGAGCTGGGTGTTACACAGTGATGGAGTGTTACACTCGATGGAGCTGGGTGTTACACTGTGATGGAGTGTTACACTATGATGGAGATGGGTGTTACACTGTGATGGAGTGTTAAACTACGATGGAGCTGGGTGTTGCACTGTGATGGAGTGTTACACTACGATGGAGCTGGGTGTTACACTGTGATGGAGGGTTACACTGCGATGGAGCTGGGTGTGACACTGCGATGGAGTGTCACACTACGATGGAGCTGGGTGTTCCACTGTGATGGAGTGTTACACTACGATGGAGCTGGGTGTTTCACCGTGATGGAGTGTTACAGTACGATGGAGCTGGGTGTTGCACCGTGATGGAGTGTTACACTATGATGGAGCTGGGTATTACACCATGATGGACTGTTACAACACGATGGAGCTGGGTGTTACACTGCGATGGAGTGTTTCACCACAATGGAGCTGGGTGTTACACTATGATGGCGTGTTACACGACAATGGAGCTGGGCGTTACACTATGATGGACTGTTACACCACGATGGAGCTGGGTGTTACACTCTGATGGACCTGGGTGTTACACTCTGATGGAGTGTTAGAGTACGATGCAGCTGGGTGTTATACTGTGATGGACTGTTACACCACGATGGAGCTTGGTGTTACACAGTGATGGAGTTTTACACTATGATGGAGCTGGGTGTTACACTGTGATGGAGTGTTACACTCGATGGAGCTGGGTGTTACACTGTGATGGAGTGTTACACTATGATGGAGATGGGTGTTACACTACGATGGAGCGGCGTGTTACACTGTGATGGAGTGTTACACTACGATGGAGCTGGGTGTTACACTGCGATGGAGTGTTACTCTACGATGGAGCTGGGTTTTCCACTGTGATGGAATGTGACACTACGATGGAGCTGGGTGTTACACCGTGATGGAGTGTTAAAGTACGATGGAGCTGGGTGTTACACCGTGATGGAGTGTTACACTATGATGGAGCTGTGTATTACACCATGATGGACTGTAACAACACGATGGAGCTGGGTGTTACACTGTGATGGAGTGTTACACCACAATGGAGCTGGGTGTTACACTATGATGGCGTGTTACACGACAATGGAGCTGGGCGTTACACTATGATGGACTGTTACACCACGATGGAGCTGGGTGTTACACTCTGATGGAGTGTTACACTATGATGGAGCTGGGTGTTACACTCTGATGGAGTGTTTCAGTACGATGCAGCTAGGTGTTATACTGTGATTGACTGTTAAACCACGATGGAGCTTGGTGTTGCACAGTGATGGAGTGTTACACTATGATGGAGCTGGGTGCTACACTGTGATGGAGTGTTACACTCGATGTAGCTGGGTGTTACACTGTGATGGAGTGTTACACTATGATGGAGATGGGTGTTACACTGTGATGGAGGGTTACAGTACGATGCAGCTGGGTGTTACACTGTGATGGAGTGTCACACTACGTTGGAGCTGGGTGTTAACGTGTGATGGAGTGTTACACTACGATAGAACTGGGTGTTACCCTATGATGGAGTGTTACACTCGATGGAGCTGGGTCTTACACTGTGATGGAGTGTTACACTATGATGGAGATGGGTTTTACACTACGATGGAGCTGGGTGTTACACTGTGATGGAGTGTTACACTACGATGGACCTGCGTGTTACACTGTGATGGAGGGTTACGCTACGATGGAGCTGGGTGTTCCACTGTGATGGAGTGTTACACTACGATGGATCTGGGTGTTACACTGTGATGGAGTGTTACACTATGGTGGAGATGGGTTTTACACTACGATGGAGCTGGGTGTTACCTTGTTTTGGAGTGTTACACTACGATGGAGCTGTGTTTTACACTTTGATGGAGCGTAACACTACGATGGAGTGCGTGTTACACTGTGATGGAGCGTTACCCTACGATGGATCTGGATGTTACACTGTGATGGATTGTTACACCACAGAAAGCTGAGCATTACACTGTGAAGGACTGTTACACTACGATGGAGCTGGGTGTTATACTCTGATGGAGTGTTGCACCACGATGGAGCTGGTGTTACAGTGTAACGAAGCGTTACACTACGTTGGAGCTGCGTGTTACAGTGTGATAGAGTGTCACACTACGTTGGAGCTGGGTGTTAACGTGTGATGGAGTGTTACACTACGATGGAGCTGGGTGTTACCCTATGATAGAGTGTTACACTCGATGGAGCTGGGCGTTACAATATGATGGAGTGTTACACTAAGATGGAGCTGGGTGTTACACTGTGATGGACTGTTACACTACGATGGAGCTTGGTGTTACACGATGATGGAGATGGGTGTTACACTGTGATGATGGAGATGGGTGTTACACTGTGATGGAGTGTTACACTGTGATGGAGCTGGGTGTTACACTGTGATGGAGTGTTACACTATGATGGAGCTGGGTGTTACACTGTGATGGAGGGTTACACTACGATGGAGCTGGGTGTTCAACTGTGATGAGTGTTACACTACGATGGAGCTGGGTGTTACACCGTGATGGAGTGTTACACTATGATGGAGCTGGGTATTACAGCATGATGGACTGTTACAACACGATGGAGCTGGGTGTTACACTGTGATGGAGTGTTACACCACAATGGAGCTGTTTGTTGCACTATGATGGCGTGTTACACTATGATGGAGATGGGTGTTACACTGTGATGGAGTGTTACACTCGATGGAGCTGGGTGTTACACTGTGATGGAGTGTTACACTATGATGGAGATGGGTGTTACACTGTGATGGAGTGTTACACTATGATGGAGCTGGGTTGTATACTGTGATGGAGTGTTACACTGTGATGGAGCTGGGTGTTACACTGTGATGGGGTGTTACACTGTGATGGTGTGTTACACTACGATGGAGCTGGGGGTGACACTGTGATGGAGCGTTACACTACGATGGAGCAGGATGATATACTGTGCTGGCGTGTTACAGAAATGATGGAGCTGGGTGTTACACTGTGATGGAGTGCTATACTACGATGGAGCTGAGTTTTACACTGTGATGGAGTGTTACACTACGATGGAGCTGGGTGTTACACTGTAATGTAGCGTTACACTACGATGGAGCTGGGTGTTACACTGTGATGGAGTGTTACACCACAATGGAGCTGGGCGTTACACTATGATGGACTGTTACACCACGATGGAGCTGGGTGTTACACTCTGATGGAGTGTTACACTATGATGGAGCTGGGTGTTACACTCTGATGGAGTGTTACAGTACGATGCAACTAGGTGTTATACTGTAATGGACTTTTACACCACGATGGAGCTGGGTGTTACACTGTGATGGAGCGTTAAACTACGATTGAGCTGGGTGTTTCACTGTGATGGAGGGTTACACTGCGATGGAGCTGGGTGTGACACTGCGATGGAGTGTTACACTACGATGGAGCTGGGTGTTCCACTGTGATGGAGTGTTACACTACGATGGAGCTGGGTGTTTCGCCGTGATGGATTGTTACAGTACGATGGAGCTGGGTGTTACACCGTGATGGAGTGTTACACTATGATAGAGCTGTGTATTACACCATGATGAACTGTTACAACACGATGGAGCTGGGTGTTACACTGTGATGGAGTGTTTCACCACTATGGAGCTGGGTGTTACACTATGATGGCGTGTTACACGACAATGGAGCTGGGCGTTACAATATGATGGACTGTTACACCACGATGGAGCTGGGTGTTACACTCTGATGGAGTGTTACACTATGATGGAGCTTGGTGTTACACAGTGATGGAGTTTTACACTATGATGGAGCTGGGTGTTGCACTGTGATGGAATGTTACACTACGATAGAGCTGGGTGTTACCCTATGATAGAGTGTTACACTCGATGGAGCTGCGTGTTACACTGTGATGGTGTGTTACACTATGATGGAGCTGGGTGTTATACTGTGATGGAGTGTTACACTACCATGGAGCTGGGTGTTACAGTCTGATGGAGTGTTAAAGTACGATGCAGCTGGGTGTTACACTGTGATGGAGTGTCACACTACGGTGGAGCTGGGTGTTAAAGTGTGATGGAGTGTTACACTACGATAGAGCTGGGTGTTACCCTATGATGGAGTGTTACACGGTGATGGAGATGTGTGTTACACTGTGATGGTGTGTTACACTATGATGGAGCTGGGTGTTACACAGTGATGGAGTGTTACACTCGATGGAGCTGGGTGTTACACTGTGATGGAGTGTTACACTATGATGGAGATGGGTGTTACACTGTGATGGAGTGTTAAACTACGATGGAGCTGGGTGTTGCACTGTGATGGAGTGTTACACTACGATGGAGCTGGGTGTTACACTGTGATGGAGGGTTACACTGCGATGGAGCTGGGTGTGACACTGCGATGGAGTGTCACACTACGATGGAGCTGGGTGTTCCACTGTGATGGAGTGTTACACTACGATGGAGCTGGGTGTTTCACCGTGATGGAGTGTTACAGTACGATGGAGCTGGGTGTTGCACCGTGATGGAGTGTTACACTATGATGGAGCTGGGTATTACACCATGATGGACTGTTACAACACGATGGAGCTGGGTGTTACACTGCGATGGAGTGTTTCACCACAATGGAGCTGGGTGTTACACTATGATGGCGTGTTACACGACAATGGAGCTGGGCGTTACACTATGATGGACTGTTACACCACGATGGAGCTGGGTGTTACACTCTGATGGACCTGGGTGTTACACTCTGATGGAGTGTTAGAGTACGATGCAGCTGGGTGTTATACTGTGATGGACTGTTACACCACGATGGAGCTTGGTGTTACACAGTGATGGAGTTTTACACTATGATGGAGCTGGGTGTTACACTGTGATGGAGTGTTACACTCGATGGAGCTGGGTGTTACACTGTGATGGAGTGTTACACTATGATGGAGATGGGTGTTACACTACGATGGAGCGGCGTGTTACACTGTGATGGAGTGTTACACTACGATGGAGCTGGGTGTTACACTGCGATGGAGTGTTACTCTACGATGGAGCTGGGTTTTCCACTGTGATGGAATGTGACACTACGATGGAGCTGGGTGTTACACCGTGATGGAGTGTTAAAGTACGATGGAGCTGGGTGTTACACCGTGATGGAGTGTTACACTATGATGGAGCTGTGTATTACACCATGATGGACTGTAACAACACGATGGAGCTGGGTGTTACACTGTGATGGAGTGTTACACCACAATGGAGCTGGGTGTTACACTATGATGGCGTGTTACACGACAATGGAGCTGGGCGTTACACTATGATGGACTGTTACACCACGATGGAGCTGGGTGTTACACTCTGATGGAGTGTTACACTATGATGGAGCTGGGTGTTACACTCTGATGGAGTGTTTCAGTACGATGCAGCTAGGTGTTATACTGTGATTGACTGTTAAACCACGATGGAGCTTGGTGTTGCACAGTGATGGAGTGTTACACTATGATGGAGCTGGGTGCTACACTGTGATGGAGTGTTACACTCGATGTAGCTGGGTGTTACACTGTGATGGAGTGTTACACTATGATGGAGATGGGTGTTACACTGTGATGGAGGGTTACAGTACGATGCAGCTGGGTGTTACACTGTGATGGAGTGTCACACTACGTTGGAGCTGGGTGTTAACGTGTGATGGAGTGTTACACTACGATAGAACTGGGTGTTACCCTATGATGGAGTGTTACACTCGATGGAGCTGGGTCTTACACTGTGATGGAGTGTTACACTATGATGGAGATGGGTTTTACACTACGATGGAGCTGGGTGTTACACTGTGATGGAGTGTTACACTACGATGGACCTGCGTGTTACACTGTGATGGAGGGTTACGCTACGATGGAGCTGGGTGTTCCACTGTGATGGAGTGTTACACTACGATGGATCTGGGTGTTACACTGTGATGGAGTGTTACACTATGGTGGAGATGGGTTTTACACTACGATGGAGCTGGGTGTTACCTTGTTTTGGAGTGTTACACTACGATGGAGCTGTGTTTTACACTTTGATGGAGCGTAACACTACGATGGAGTGCGTGTTACACTGTGATGGAGCGTTACCCTACGATGGATCTGGATGTTACACTGTGATGGATTGTTACACCACAGAAAGCTGAGCATTACACTGTGAAGGACTGTTACACTACGATGGAGCTGGGTGTTATACTCTGATGGAGTGTTGCACCACGATGGAGCTGGTGTTACAGTGTAACGAAGCGTTACACTACGTTGGAGCTGCGTGTTACAGTGTGATAGAGTGTCACACTACGTTGGAGCTGGGTGTTAACGTGTGATGGAGTGTTACACTACGATGGAGCTGGGTGTTACCCTATGATAGAGTGTTACACTCGATGGAGCTGGGCGTTACAATATGATGGAGTGTTACACTAAGATGGAGCTGGGTGTTACACTGTGATGGACTGTTACACTACGATGGAGCTTGGTGTTACACGATGATGGAGATGGGTGTTACACTGTGATGATGGAGATGGGTGTTACACTGTGATGGAGTGTTACACTGTGATGGAGCTGGGTGTTACACTGTGATGGAGTGTTACACTATGATGGAGCTGGGTGTTACACTGTGATGGAGGGTTACACTACGATGGAGCTGGGTGTTCAACTGTGATGAGTGTTACACTACGATGGAGCTGGGTGTTACACCGTGATGGAGTGTTACACTATGATGGAGCTGGGTATTACAGCATGATGGACTGTTACAACACGATGGAGCTGGGTGTTACACTGTGATGGAGTGTTACACCACAATGGAGCTGTTTGTTGCACTATGATGGCGTGTTACACTATGATGGAGATGGGTGTTACACTGTGATGGAGTGTTACACTCGATGGAGCTGGGTGTTACACTGTGATGGAGTGTTACACTATGATGGAGATGGGTGTTACACTGTGATGGAGTGTTACACTATGATGGAGCTGGGTTGTATACTGTGATGGAGTGTTACACTGTGATGGAGCTGGGTGTTACACTGTGATGGGGTGTTACACTGTGATGGTGTGTTACACTACGATGGAGCTGGGGGTGACACTGTGATGGAGCGTTACACTACGATGGAGCAGGATGATATACTGTGCTGGCGTGTTACAGAAATGATGGAGCTGGGTGTTACACTGTGATGGAGTGCTATACTACGATGGAGCTGAGTTTTACACTGTGATGGAGTGTTACACTACGATGGAGCTGGGTGTTACACTGTAATGTAGCGTTACACTACGATGGAGCTGGGTGTTACACTGTGATGGAGTGTTACACCACAATGGAGCTGGGCGTTACACTATGATGGACTGTTACACCACGATGGAGCTGGGTGTTACACTCTGATGGAGTGTTACACTATGATGGAGCTGGGTGTTACACTCTGATGGAGTGTTACAGTACGATGCAACTAGGTGTTATACTGTAATGGACTTTTACACCACGATGGAGCTGGGTGTTACACTGTGATGGAGCGTTAAACTACGATTGAGCTGGGTGTTTCACTGTGATGGAGGGTTACACTGCGATGGAGCTGGGTGTGACACTGCGATGGAGTGTTACACTACGATGGAGCTGGGTGTTCCACTGTGATGGAGTGTTACACTACGATGGAGCTGGGTGTTTCGCCGTGATGGATTGTTACAGTACGATGGAGCTGGGTGTTACACCGTGATGGAGTGTTACACTATGATAGAGCTGTGTATTACACCATGATGAACTGTTACAACACGATGGAGCTGGGTGTTACACTGTGATGGAGTGTTTCACCACTATGGAGCTGGGTGTTACACTATGATGGCGTGTTACACGACAATGGAGCTGGGCGTTACAATATGATGGACTGTTACACCACGATGGAGCTGGGTGTTACACTCTGATGGAGTGTTACACTATGATGGAGCTTGGTGTTACACAGTGATGGAGTTTTACACTATGATGGAGCTGGGTGTTGCACTGTGATGGAATGTTACACTACGATAGAGCTGGGTGTTACCCTATGATAGAGTGTTACACTCGATGGAGCTGCGTGTTACACTGTGATGGTGTGTTACACTATGATGGAGCTGGGTGTTATACTGTGATGGAGTGTTACACTACCATGGAGCTGGGTGTTACAGTCTGATGGAGTGTTAAAGTACGATGCAGCTGGGTGTTACACTGTGATGGAGTGTCACACTACGGTGGAGCTGGGTGTTAAAGTGTGATGGAGTGTTACACTACGATAGAGCTGGGTGTTACCCTATGATGGAGTGTTACACGGTGATGGAGATGTGTGTTACACTGTGATGGTGTGTTACACTATGATGGAGCTGGGTGTTACACAGTGATGGAGTGTTACACTCGATGGAGCTGGGTGTTACACTGTGATGGAGTGTTACACTATGATGGAGATGGGTGTTACACTGTGATGGAGTGTTAAACTACGATGGAGCTGGGTGTTGCACTGTGATGGAGTGTTACACTACGATGGAGCTGGGTGTTACACTGTGATGGAGGGTTACACTGCGATGGAGCTGGGTGTGACACTGCGATGGAGTGTCACACTACGATGGAGCTGGGTGTTCCACTGTGATGGAGTGTTACACTACGATGGAGCTGGGTGTTTCACCGTGATGGAGTGTTACAGTACGATGGAGCTGGGTGTTGCACCGTGATGGAGTGTTACACTATGATGGAGCTGGGTATTACACCATGATGGACTGTTACAACACGATGGAGCTGGGTGTTACACTGCGATGGAGTGTTTCACCACAATGGAGCTGGGTGTTACACTATGATGGCGTGTTACACGACAATGGAGCTGGGCGTTACACTATGATGGACTGTTACACCACGATGGAGCTGGGTGTTACACTCTGATGGACCTGGGTGTTACACTCTGATGGAGTGTTAGAGTACGATGCAGCTGCGTGTTATACTGTGATGGACTGTTACACCACGATGGAGCTTGGTGTTACACAGTGATGGAGTTTTACACTATGATGGAGCTGGGTGTTACACTGTGATGGAGTGTTACACTCGATGGAGCTGGGTGTTACACTGTGATGGAGTGTTACACTATGATGGAGATGGGTGTTACACTACGATGGAGCGGCGTGTTACACTGTGATGGAGTGTTACACTACGATGGAGCTGGGTGTTACACTGCGATGGAGTGTTACTCTACGATGGAGCTGGGTTTTCCACTGTGATGGAATGTGACACTACGATGGAGCTGGGTGTTACACCGTGATGGAGTGTTAAAGTACGATGGAGCTGGGTGTTACACCGTGATGGAGTGTTACACTATGATGGAGCTGTGTATTACACCATGATGGACTGTAACAACACGATGGAGCTGGGTGTTACACTGTGATGGAGTGTTACACCACAATGGAGCTGGGTGTTACACTATGATGGCGTGTTACACGACAATGGAGCTGGGCGTTACACTATGATGGACTGTTACACCACGATGGAGCTGGGTGTTACACTCTGATGGAGTGTTACACTATGATGGAGCTGGGTGTTACACTCTGATGGAGTGTTTCAGTACGATGCAGCTAGGTGTTATACTGTGATTGACTGTTAAACCACGATGGAGCTTGGTGTTGCACAGTGATGGAGTGTTACACTATGATGGAGCTGGGTGCTACACTGTGATGGAGTGTTACACTCGATGTAGCTGGGTGTTACACTGTGATGGAGTGTTACACTATGATGGAGATGGGTGTTACACTGTGATGGAGGGTTACAGTACGATGCAGCTGGGTGTTACACTGTGATGGAGTGTCACACTACGTTGGAGCTGGGTGTTAACGTGTGATGGAGTGTTACACTACGATAGAACTGGGTGTTACCCTATGATGGAGTGTTACACTCGATGGAGCTGGGTCTTACACTGTGATGGAGTGTTACACTATGATGGAGATGGGTTTTACACTACGATGGAGCTGGGTGTTACACTGTGATGGAGTGTTACACTACGATGGACCTGCGTGTTACACTGTGATGGAGGGTTACGCTACGATGGAGCTGGGTGTTCCACTGTGATGGAGTGTTACACTACGATGGATCTGGGTGTTACACTGTGATGGAGTGTTACACTATGGTGGAGATGGGTTTTACACTACGATGGAGCTGGGTGTTACCTTGTTTTGGAGTGTTACACTACGATGGAGCTGTGTTTTACACTTTGATGGAGCGTAACACTACGATGGAGTGCGTGTTACACTGTGATGGAGCGTTACCCTACGATGGATCTGGATGTTACACTGTGATGGATTGTTACACCACAGAAAGCTGAGCATTACACTGTGAAGGACTGTTACACTACGATGGAGCTGGGTGTTATACTCTGATGGAGTGTTGCACCACGATGGAGCTGGTGTTACAGTGTAACGAAGCGTTACACTACGTTGGAGCTGCGTGTTACAGTGTGATAGAGTGTCACACTACGTTGGAGCTGGGTGTTAACGTGTGATGGAGTGTTACACTACGATGGAGCTGGGTGTTACCCTATGATAGAGTGTTACACTCGATGGAGCTGGGCGTTACAATATGATGGAGTGTTACACTAAGATGGAGCTGGGTGTTACACTGTGATGGACTGTTACACTACGATGGAGCTTGGTGTTACACGATGATGGAGATGGGTGTTACACTGTGATGATGGAGATGGGTGTTACACTGTGATGGAGTGTTACACTGTGATGGAGCTGGGTGTTACACTGTGATGGAGTGTTACACTATGATGGAGCTGGGTGTTACACTGTGATGGAGGGTTACACTACGATGGAGCTGGGTGTTCAACTGTGATGAGTGTTACACTATGATGGAGCTGGGTGTTACACTGTGATGGAGTGTTACACTACGATGGAGTGGCGTGTTACACTGTGATGGAGTGTTACACTACGATGGAGCTGGGTTTTACACTGTGATGTAGGGTTACACTACGATGGAGCTGGATGTTCCACTGTGATGGAGTGTTACACTACGATGGAGCTGGGTGTTACACCGTGATGGAGTGTTACAGTACGATGGAGCTGGGTGTTACACCGTGATGGAGTATTACACTATGATGGAGCTGGGTATTACAGCATGATGGACTGTTACAACACGATGGAGCTGGGTGTTACACTGTGATGGAGTGTTACACCACAATGGAGCTGGGTGTTACACTATGATGGCGTGTTACACTATGGTGGAGCTGGGTGTTACACTCTGATGGAGTGTTACACTAAGATGGAGCTGGGTGTTATACTGTGATGGACTGTTACGCTGCGATGGAGCTTGGTGTTACACAGTGATGGAGTGTTACACTATGATGGAGCTGGGTGTTACACTGTGATGGAGTGTTACACTCGATGGAGCTGGGTGTTACACTCTGATGGAGTGTTACACTAAGATGGAGCTGGGTGTTATACTGTGATGGACTGTTACACCACGATGGAGCTTGGTGATCCACTGTGATGGAGTGTTACACTATGATGGAGCTGGGTGTTACACTGTGATGGAGTGTTACACTACGATGGAGTGGCGTGTTACACTGTCATGGAGTGTTACACTACGATGGAGCTGGGTGTTACACTGTGATGGTGGGTTACACTACGATGGAGCTGGGTGTTCCACTGTGATGGAGTGTTACACTACGATGGAGCTGGGTGTTACACCGTGATGGAGTGTTACAGTACGATGGAGTTGGGTGTTACACCGTGATGGAGTGTTACACTATGATGGAGCTGGGTATTACAGCATGATGGACTGTTACAACACGATGGAGCTGGGTGTTACACTGTGATGGAGTGTTACACCACAATGGAGCTGTTTGTTGCACTATGATGGCGTGTTACACTATGATGGAGATGGGTGTTACACTGTGATGGAGTGTTACACTATGATGGAGCTGGGTTGTATACTGTGATGGAGTGTTACACTCGATGGAGCTGGGTGTTACACTGTGATGGAGTGTTACACTATGATGGAGATGGGTGTTACACTGTGATGGAGTGTTACACTATGATGGAACTGGGTTGTATACTGTGATGGAGTGTTACACTGTGATGGAGCTGGGTGTTACACTGTGATTGGGTGTTACACTGTGATGGTGTGTTACACTACGATGGAGCTGGGGGTGACACTGTGATGGAGCGTTACACTACGATGGAGCAGGATGATATACTGTGCTGGCGTGTTACAGAAATGATGGAGCTGGGTGTTACACTGTGATGGAGTGCTATACTACAATGGAGCTGAGTTTTACACTGTGATGGAGTGTTACACTACGATGGAGCTGGGTTGTATACTGTGATGGAGTGTTACACTGTGATGGAGCTGGGTGTTACACTGTGATGGGGTGTTACACTGTGATGGTGTGTTACACTACGATGGAGCTGGGGGTGACACTGTGATGGAGCGTTACACTACGATGGAGCAGGATGATATACTGTGCTGGCGTGTTACAGAAATGATGGAGCTGGGTGTTACACTGTGATGGAGTGCTATACTACAATGGAGCTGAGTTTTACACTGTGATGGAGTGTTACACTACGATGGAGCTGGGTGTTACACTGTAATGTAGCGTTACACTACGATGGAGCTGGGTGTTACACTGTGATGGAGTGTTACACTGCTATGGGGCGGCGTGTAACACTGTGATAGAGCGTTACACTACGATGGAGCTGGGTGTTACACTGTGATGGAGTGTTACACTACGATGGAGCTGGGTGTGACAATGCGATGGAGTGTTACACTACGATGGAGCTGGGTGTTCCACTGTGACGGAGTGTTACACTACGATGGAGCTGGGTGTGACAATGCGATGGAGTGTTACACTACGATGGAGCTGGGTGTTCCACCGTGATGGAGTGTTACAGTACGATGGAGCTGGGTGTTACACCCTGATGGAGTGTTACCCTATGGTGGAGCTGTTTATTACACCATGATGGACTGTTACAACACGATGCAGCTGGGTCTTACACTGTGATGGAGTGTTACACCACAATGGAGCTGGGCGTTACACTATGATGGACTGTTACACCACGATGGAGCTGGGTGTTACACTCTGATGGAGTGTTACACTATGATGGAGCTGGGTGTTACACTCTGATGGAGTGTTACAGTACGATGCAACTAGGTGTTATACTGTAATGGACTTTTACACCACGATGGAGCTGGGTGTTACACTGTGATGGAGCGTTAAACTACGATGGAGCTGGGTGTTACACTGTGATGGAGTGCTATACTACAATGGAGCTGAGTTTTACACTGTGATGGAGTGTTACACTACGATGGAGCTGGGTGTTACACTGTAATGTAGCGTTACACTACGATGGAGCTGGGTGTTACACTGTGATGGAGTGTTACACTGCTATGGGGCGGCGTGTAACACTGTGATAGAGCGTTACACTACGATGGAGCTGGGTGTTACACTGTGATGGAGTGTTACACTACGATGGAGCTGGGTGTGACAATGCGATGGAGTGTTACACTACGATGGAGCTGGGTGTTCCACTGTGATGGAGTGTTACACTACGATGGAGCTGGGTGTGACAATGCGATGGAGTGTTACACTACGATGGAGCTGGGTGTTCCACCGTGATGGAGTGTTACAGTACGATGGAGCTGGGTGTTACACCCTGATGGAGTGTTACCCTATGGTGGAGCTGTTTATTACACCATGATGGACTGTTACAACACGATGCAGCTGGGTCTTACACTGTGATGGAGTGTTACACCACAATGGAGCTGGGCGTTACACTATGATGGACTGTTACACTATGATGGAGCTGGGTGTTACACTCTGATGGAGTGTTACAGTACGATGCAACTAGTTGTTATACTGTAATGGACTTTTACACCACGATGGAGCTGGGTGTTACACTGTGATGGAGCGTTAAACTACGATGGAGCTGGGTGTTACACTGTGATGGAGTGCTATACTACAATGGAGCTGAGTTTTACACTGTGATGGAGTGTTACACTACGATGGAGCTGGGTGTTACACTGTAATGTAGCGTTACACTACGATGGAGCTGGGTGTTACACTGTGATGGAGTGTTACACTGCTATGGGGCGGCGTGTAACACTGTGATAGAGCGTTACACTACGATGGAGCTGGGTGTTACACTGTGATGGAGTGTTACACTACGATGGAGCTGGGTGTGACAATGCGATGGAGTGTTACACTACGATGGAGCTGGGTGTTCCACTGTGATGGAGTGTTACACTACGATGGAGCTGGGTGTGACAATGCGATGGAGTGTTACACTACGATGGAGCTGGGTGTTCCACCGTGATGGAGTGTTACAGTACGATGGAGCTGGGTGTTACACCCTGATGGAGTGTTACCCTATAGTGGAGCTGTTTATTACACCATGATGGACTGTTACAACACGATGCAGCTGGGTCTTACACTGTGATGGAGTGTTACACCACAATGGAGCTGGGCGTTACACTATGATGGACTGTTACACCACGATGGAGCTGGGTGTTACACTCTGATGGAGTGTTACACTATGATGGAGCTGGGTGTTACACTCTGATGGAGTGTTACAGTACGATGCAACTAGGTGTTATACTGTAATGGACTTTTACACCACGATGGAGCTGGGTGTTACACTGTGATGGAGCGTTAAACTACGATTGAGCTGGGTGTTACACTGTGATGGAGTGTTACACTACGATGGAGCTGGGTGTTTCACTGTCATGGAGGGTTACACTGCGATGGAGCTGGGTGTTACACTGTGATGGAGTGTTACACTACGATGGAGTGGCGTGTTACACTGTGATGGAGGGTTACACTACGATGGAGCTGGGTGTTACACTGTGATGGAGGGTTACACTACGATGGAGTGGCCTGTTACACTGTGATGGAGTGTTACACTACGATGGAGCTTGGTGTTACACTGTGATGGAGGGTTACACTATGATGGAGCTGGGTGTTCCACTGTGATGGAGTGTTACACTACTATGGAGCTGGGTGTTACACCGTGATGGAGTGTTACAGTACAATGGAGCTGGGTGTTACACCGTGATGCAGTGTTACACTATGATGGAGCTGGGTATTATACCATGATGGACTGTTACAACACGATGGAGCTGGGTGTTACACTGTGATGGAGTGTTACACCACAATGGAGCTGTTTGTTACACTATGATGGCGTGTTACACTATGGTGGAGCTGGGTGTTACACTCTGATGGAGTGTTACACTAATATGGAGCTGGGTGTTATACTGTGATGGACTGTTACACTACGATGGAGCTTGGTGTTACACAGTGATGGAGTGTTACACTATGATGGAGCTGGGTGTTACACTGTGATGGAGTGTTACACTCGATGGAGCTGGGTGTTACACTGTGATGGAGTGTTACACTATGATGGAGATGGGTGTTACACTGTGATGGAGTGTTACACTACGATGGAGCTGGGTGTTCCACTGTGATGGAGTGTTACACTACTATGGAGCTGGGTGTTACACTATGATGGCGTGTTACACTATGGTGGAGCTGGGTGTTACACTCTGATGGAGTGTTACACTAAGATGGAGCTGGGTGTTATACTGTGATGGACTGTTACGCTGCGATGGAGCTTGGTGTTACACAGTGATGGAGTGTTACACTATGATGGAGCTGGGTGTTACACTGTGATGGAGTGTTACACTCGATGGAGCTGGGTGTTACACTGTGATGGTGTGTTACACTATGATGGAGATGGGTGTTACACTGTGATGGAGTGTTACACTACGATGGAGCTGGGTGTTACACCGTGATGGAGTGTTACAGTACGATGGAGCTGGGTGTTACACCGTGATGGAGTGTTACACTATGATGGAGCTGGGTATTACAGCATGATGGACTGTTACAACACGATGGAGCTGGGTGTTACACCGTGATGGAGTGTTACACCACAATGGAGCTGTTTGTTACACTATGATGGTGTGTTACACTATGATGGAGCTGGGTGTTACACTCTGATGGAGTGTTACACTAAGATGGAGCTGGGTGTTATACTATGATGGACTGTTACACCACGATGGAGCTTGGTGATCCACTGTGATGGAGTGTTACACTATGATGGAGCTGGGTGTTACACTGTGATGGAGTGTTACACTACGATGGAGTGGCGTGTTACACTGTCATGGAGTGTTACACTACGATGGAGCTGGGTGTTACACCGTGATGGAGTGTTACACTATGATGGAGCTGGGTATTACAGCATGATGGACTGTTACAACACGATGGAGCTGGGTGTTACACTGTGATGGAGTGTTACACCACAATGGAGCTGTTTGTTGCACTCTGATGGCGTGTCACACTATGATGGAGATGGGTGTTACACTGTGATGGAGTGTTACACTCGATGGAGCCGGGTGTTACACTGTGATGGAGTGTTACACTATGATGGAGATGGGTGTTACACTGTGATGGAGTGTTACACTATGATGGAGCTGGGTTGTATACTGTGATGGAGTGTTACACTGTGATGGAGCTGGGTGTTACACTGTGATGGGGTGTTACACTGTGATGGTGTGTTACACTACGATGGAGCTGGGGGTGACACTGTGATGGAGCGTTACACTACGATGGAGCAGGATGATATACTGTGCTGGCGTGTTACAGAAATGATGGAGCTGGGTGTTACACTGTGATGGAGTGCTATACTACGATGGAGCTGAGTTTAACACTGTGATGGAGTGTTACACTACGATGGAGCTGGGTGTTACACTGTAATGTAGCGTTACACTACGATGGAGCTGGGTGTTACACTGTGATGGAGTGTTACACCACAATGGAGCTGGGCGTTACACTATGATGGACTGTTACACCACGATGGAGCTGGGTGTTACACTCTGATGGAGTGTTACACTATGATGGAGCTGGGTGTTACACTCTGATGGAGTGTTACAGTACGATGCAACTAGGTGTTATACTGTAATGGACTTTTACACCACGATGGAGCTGGGTGTTACACTGTGATGGAGCGTTAAACTACGATTGAGCTGGGTGTTACACTGTGATGGAGTGTTACACTACGATGGAGCTGGGTGTTTCACTGTGATGGAGGGTTACACTGCGATGGAGCTGGGTGTGACACTGCGATGGAGTGTTACACTACGATGGAGCTGGGTGTTCCACTGTGATGGAGTGTTACACTACGATGGAGCTGGGTGTTTCGCCGTGATGGATTGTTACAGTACGATGGAGCTGGGTGTTACACCGTGATGGAGTGTTACACTATGATAGAGCTGTGTATTACACCATGATGAACTGTTACAACACGATGGAGCTGGGTGTTACACTGTGATGGAGTGTTTCACCACAATGGAGCTGGGTGTTACACTATGATGGCGTGTTACACGACAATGGAACTGGGCGTTACAATATGATGGACTGTTACACCACGATGGAGCTGGGTGTTACACTCTGATGGAGTGTTACACTATGATGGAGCTTGGTGTTACACAGTGATGGAGTTTTACACTATGATGGAGCTGGGTGTTGCACTGTGATGGAATGTTACACTACGATAGAGCTGGGTGTTACCCTATGATAGTGTGTTACACTCGATGGAGCTGCGTGTTACACTGTGATGGTGTGTTACACTATGATGGAGCTGGGTGTTATACTGTGATGGAGTGTTACACTACCATGGAGCTGGGTGTTACAGTCTGATGGAGTGTTAAAGTACGATGCAGCTGGGTGTTACACTGTGATGGAGTGTCACACTACGGTGGAGCTGGGTGTTAAAGTGTGATGGAGTGTTACACTACGATAGAGCTGGGTGTTACCCTATGATGGAGTGTTACACGGTGATGGAGATGTGTGTTACACTGTGATGGTGTGTTACACTATGATGGAGCTGGGTGTTACACAGTGATGGAGTGTTACACTCGATGGAGCTGGGTGTTACACTGTGATGGAGTGTTACACTATGATGGAGATGGGTGTTACACTGTGATGGAGTGTTAAACTACGATGGAGCTGGGTGTTGCACTGTGATGGAGTGTTACACTACGATGGAGCTGGGTGTTACACTGTGATGGAGGGTTACACTGCGATGGAGCTGGGTGTGACACTGCGATGGAGTGTCACACTACGATGGAGCTGGGTGTTCCACTGTGATGGAGTGTTACACTACGATGGAGCTGGGTGTTTCACCGTGATGGAGTGTTACAGTACGATGGAGCTGGGTGTTGCACCGTGATGGAGTGTTACACTATGATGGAGCTGGGTATTACACCATGATGGACTGTTACAACACGATGGAGCTGGGTGTTACACTGCGATGGAGTGTTTCACCACAATGGAGCTGGGTGTTACACTATGATGGCGTGTTACACGACAATGGAGCTGGGCGTTACACTATGATGGACTGTTACACCACGATGGAGCTGGGTGTTACACTCTGATGGACCTGGGTGTTACACTCTGATGGAGTGTTAGAGTACGATGCAGCTGGGTGTTATACTGTGATGGACTGTTACACCACGATGGAGCTTGGTGTTACACAGTGATGGAGTTTTACACTATGATGGAGCTGGGTGTTACACTGTGATGGAGTGTTACACTCGATGGAGCTGGGTGTTACACTGTGATGGAGTGTTACACTATGATGGAGATGGGTGTTACACTACGATGGAGCGGCGTGTTACACTGTGATGGAGTGTTACACTACGATGGAGCTGGGTGTTACACTGCGATGGAGTGTTACTCTACGATGGAGCTGGGTTTTCCACTGTGATGGAATGTGACACTACGATGGAGCTGGGTGTTACACCGTGATGGAGTGTTAAAGTACGATGGAGCTGGGTGTTACACCGTGATGGAGTGTTACACTATGATGGAGCTGTGTATTACACCATGATGGACTGTAACAACACGATGGAGCTGGGTGTTACACTGTGATGGAGTGTTACACCACAATGGAGCTGGGTGTTACACTATGATGGCGTGTTACACGACAATGGAGCTGGGCGTTACACTATGATGGACTGTTACACCACGATGGAGCTGGGTGTTACACTCTGATGGAGTGTTACACTATGATGGAGCTGGGTGTTACACTCTGATGGAGTGTTTCAGTACGATGCAGCTAGGTGTTATACTGTGATTGACTGTTAAACCACGATGGAGCTTGGTGTTGCACAGTGATGGAGTGTTACACTATGATGGAGCTGGGTGTTACACTGTGATGGAGTGTTACACTATGATGGAGCTGGGTGCTACACTGTGATGGAGTGTTACACTCGATGTAGCTGGGTGTTACACTGTGATGGAGTGTTACACTATGATGGAGATGGGTGTTACACTGTGA
Organism: Mobula birostris; assembly: GCF_030028105.1. Lineage (NCBI taxonomy): Eukaryota > Metazoa > Chordata > Chondrichthyes > Myliobatiformes > Myliobatidae > Mobula > Mobula birostris. The sequence goes on along the minus strand of NW_027278713.1, from coordinate 102,947 downwards.
TGGAGGGTTACAGTACGATGCAGCTGGGTGTTACACTGTGATGGAGTGTCACACTACGTTGGAGCTGGGTGTTAACGTGTGATGGAGTGTTACACTACGATAGAACTGGGTGTTACCCTATGATGGAGTGTTACACTCGATGGAGCTGGGTCTTACACTGTGATGGAGTGTTACACTATGATGGAGATGGGTTTTACACTACGATGGAGCTGGGTGTTACACTGTGATGGAGTGTTACACTACGATGGACCTGCGTGTTACACTGTGATGGAGGGTTACGCTACGATGGAGCTGGGTGTTCCACTGTGATGGAGTGTTACACTACGATGGATCTGGGTGTTACACTGTGATGGAGTGTTACACTATGGTGGAGATGGGTTTTACACTACGATGGAGCTGGGTGTTACCTTGTTTTGGAGTGTTACACTACGATGGAGCTGTGTTTTACACTTTGATGGAGCGTAACACTACGATGGAGTGCGTGTTACACTGTGATGGAGCGTTACCCTACGATGGATCTGGATGTTACACTGTGATGGATTGTTACACCACAGAAAGCTGAGCATTACACTGTGAAGGACTGTTACACTACGATGGAGCTGGGTGTTATACTCTGATGGAGTGTTGCACCACGATGGAGCTGGTGTTACAGTGTAACGAAGCGTTACACTACGTTGGAGCTGCGTGTTACAGTGTGATAGAGTGTCACACTACGTTGGAGCTGGGTGTTAACGTGTGATGGAGTGTTACACTACGATGGAGCTGGGTGTTACCCTATGATAGAGTGTTACACTCGATGGAGCTGGGCGTTACAATATGATGGAGTGTTACACTAAGATGGAGCTGGGTGTTACACTGTGATGGACTGTTACACTACGATGGAGCTTGGTGTTACACGATGATGGAGATGGGTGTTACACTGTGATGATGGAGATGGGTGTTACACTGTGATGGAGTGTTACACTGTGATGGAGCTGGGTGTTACACTGTGATGGAGTGTTACACTATGATGGAGCTGGGTGTTACACTGTGATGGAGGGTTACACTACGATGGAGCTGGGTGTTCAACTGTGATGAGTGTTACACTATGATGGAGCTGGGTGTTACACTGTGATGGAGTGTTACACTACGATGGAGTGGCGTGTTACACTGTGATGGAGTTTTACACTACGATGGAGCTGGGTTTTACACTGTGATGGAGGGTTACACTACGATGGAGCTGGATGTTCCACTGTGATGGAGTGTTACACTACGATGGAGCTGGGTGTTACACCGTGATGGAGTGTTACAGTACGATGGAGCTGGGTGTTACACCGTGATGGAGTATTACACTATGATGGAGCTGGGTATTACAGCATGATGGACTGTTACAACACGATGGAGCTGGGTGTTACACTGTGATGGAGTGTTACACCACAATGGAGCTGGGTGTTACACTATGATGGCGTGTTACACTATGGTGGAGCTGGGTGTTACACTCTGATGGAGTGTTACACTAAGATGGAGCTGGGTGTTATACTGTGATGGACTGTTACGCTGCGATGGAGCTTGGTGTTACACAGTGATGGAGTGTTACACTATGATGGAGCTGGGTGTTACACTGTGATGGAGTGTTACACTCGATGGAGCTGGGTGTTACACTGTGATGGTGTGTTACACTATGATGGAGATGGGTGTTACACTGTGATGGAGTGTTACACTACGATGGAGCTGGGTGTTACACCGTGATGGAGTGTTACAGTACGATGGAGCTGGGTGTTACACCGTGATGGAGTGTTACACTATGATGGAGCTGGGTATTACAGCATGATGGACTGTTACAACACGATGGAGCTGGGTGTTACACCGTGATGGAGTGTTACACCACAATGGAGCTGTTTGTTACACTATGATGGTGTGTTACACTATGATGGAGCTGGGTGTTACACTCTGATGGAGTGTTACACTAAGATGGAGCTGGGTGTTATACTGTGATGGACTGTTACACCACGATGGAGCTTGGTGATCCACTGTGATGGAGTGTTACACTATGATGGAGCTGGGTGTTACACTGTGATGGAGTGTTACACTACGATGGAGTGGCGTGTTACACTGTCATGGAGTGTTACACTACGATGGAGCTGGGTGTTACACTGTGATGGTGGGTTACACTACGATGGAGCTGGGTGTTCCACTGTGATGGAGTGTTACACTACGATGGAGCTGGGTGTTACACCGTGATGGAGTGTTACAGTACGATGGAGTTGGGTGTTACACCGTGATGGAGTGTTACACTATGATGGAGCTGGGTATTACAGCATGATGGACTGTTACAACACGATGGAGCTGGGTGTTACACTGTGATGGAGTGTTACACCACAATGGAGCTGTTTGTTGCACTATGATGGCGTGTTACACTATGATGGAGATGGGTGTTACACTGTGATGGAGTGTTACACTATGATGGAGCTGGGTTGTATACTGTGATGGAGTGTTACACTCGATGGAGCTGGGTGTTACACTGTGATGGAGTGTTACACTATGATGGAGATGGGTGTTACACTGTGATGGAGTGTTACACTATGATGGAACTGGGTTGTATACTGTGATGGAGTGTTACACTGTGATGGAGCTGGGTGTTACACTGTGATTGGGTGTTACACTGTGATGGTGTGTTACACTACGATGGAGCTGGGGGTGACACTGTGATGGAGCGTTACACTACGATGGAGCAGGATGATATACTGTGCTGGCGTGTTACAGAAATGATGGAGCTGGGTGTTACACTGTGATGGAGTGCTATACTACAATGGAGCTGAGTTTTACACTGTGATGGAGTGTTACACTACGATGGAGCTGGGTGTTACACTGTAATGTAGCGTTACACTACGATGGAGCTGGGTGTTACACTGTGATGGAGTGTTACACTGCTATGGGGCGGCGTGTAACACTGTGATAGAGCGTTACACTACGATGGAGCTGGGTGTTACACTGTGATGGAGTGTTACACTACGATGGAGCTGGGTGTGACAATGCGATGGAGTGTTACACTACGATGGAGCTGGGTGTTCCACTGTGATGGAGTGTTACACTACGATGGAGCTGGGTGTGACAATGCGATGGAGTGTTACACTACGATGGAGCTGGGTGTTCCACCGTGATGGAGTGTTACAGTACGATGGAGCTGGGTGTTACACCCTGATGGAGTGTTACCCTATGGTGGAGCTGTTTATTACACCATGATGGACTGTTACAACACGATGCAGCTGGGTCTTACACTGTGATGGAGTGTTACACCACAATGGAGCTGGGCGTTACACTATGATGGACTGTTACACCACGATGGAGCTGGGTGTTACACTCTGATGGAGTGTTACACTATGATGGAGCTGGGTGTTCCACTCTGATGGAGTGTTACAGTACGATGCAACTCGGTGTTATACTGTAATGGACTTTTACACCACGATGGAGCTGGGTGTTACACTGTGATGGAGCGTTAAACTACGATTGAGCTGGGTGTTACACTGTGATGGAGTGTTACACTACGATGGAGCTGGGTGTTTCACTGTGATGGAGGGTTACACTGCGATGGAGCTGGGTGTTACACTGTGATGGAGTGTTACACTACGATGGAGTGGCGTGTTACACTGTGATGGAGGGTTACACTACGATGGAGCTGGGTGTTACACTGTGATGGAGGGTTACACTACGATGGAGCTGGGTGTTACACTGTGATGGAGGGTTACACTACGATGGAGCTGGGTGTTCCACTGTGATGCAGTGTTACACTATGATGGAGCTGGGTGTTACACTGTGATGGAGTGTTACACTACGATGGAGTGGCCTGTTACACTGTGATGGAGTGTTACACTACGATGGAGCTGGGTGTTACACTGTGATGGAGGGTTACACTATGATGGAGCTGGGTGTTCCACTGTGATGGAGTGTTACACTACTATGGAGCTGGGTGTTACACCGTGATGGAGTGTTACAGTACAATGGAGCTGGGTGTTACACCGTGATGCAGTGTTACACTATGATGGAGCTGGGTATTATACCATGATGGACTGTTACAACACGATGGAGCTGGGTGTTACACTGTGATGGAGTGTTACACCACAATGGAGCTGTTTGTTACACTATGATGGCGTGTTACACTATGGTGGAGCTGGGTGTTACACTCTGATGGAGTGTTACACTAATATGGAGCTGGGTGTTATACTGTGATGGACTGTTACACTACGATGGAGCTTGGTGTTACACAGTGATGGAGTGTTGCACTATGATGGAGCTGGGTGTTACACTGTGATGGAGTGTTACACTCGATGGAGCTGGGTGTTACACTGTGATGGAGTGTTACACTATGATGGAGATGGGTGTTACACTGTGATGGAGTGTTACACTACGATGGAGCTGGGTGTTCCACTGTGATGGAGTGTTACACTACTATGGAGCTGGGTGTTCCACTGTGATGGAGTGTTACACTATGATGGAGCTGGGTGTTACACTGTGATGGAGTGTTACACTACGATGGAGTGGCGTGTTACACTGTGATGGAGTGTTACACTACGATGGAGCTGGGTGTTACACTGTGATGGAGGGTTACACTAGGATGGAGCTGGGTGTTACACTGTGATGGAGGGTTACACTACGATGGAGCTGGGTGTTCCACTGTGATGGAGTGTTACACTATGATGGAGCTGGGTGTTACACTGTGATGGAGTGTTACACTACGATGGAGTGGCGTGTTACACTGTGATGGAGTATTACACTACGATGGAGCTGGGTGTTACACTGTGATGGAGGGTTACACTACGATGGAGGTGGGTGTTCCACTGTGATGGAGTGTTACACTACTATGGAGCTGGGTGTTACACCGTGATGGAGTGTTACAGTACAATGGAGCTGGGTGTTACACCGTGATGCAGTGTTACACTATGATGGAGCTGGGTATTATACCATGATGGACTGTTACAACACGATGGAGCTGGGTGTTACACAGTGATGGAGTGTTACACCACGATGGAGCTTGGTGTTACACAGTGATGGAGTGTTACACTATGATGGAGCTGGGTGTTACACTGTGATGGAATGTTACAGTACGATGGAGCTGGGGTTACCCTATGATAGAGTGTTACACTCGATGGAGCTGGGTGTTACACTCTGATGGAGTGTTACACGATGATGGAGATGGGTGTTACACTGTGATGGAGTGTTACACTATGATGGAGCTGGGTTGTATACTGTGATGGAGTGTTACACTCGATGGAGCTGGGTGTTACACTGTGATGGAGTGTTACACTACGATGGAGTGGCGTGTTACACTGTGATGGACTGTTACGCTGCGATGGAGCTTGGTGTTACACAGTGATGGAGTGTTACACTATGATGGAGCTGGGTGTTACACTGTGATGGAGTGTTACACTCGATGGAGCTGGGTGTTACACTGTGATGGTGTGTTACACTATGATGGAGATGGGTGTTACACTGTGATGGAGTGTTACACTACGATGGAGCTGGGTGTTACACCGTGATGGAGTGTTACAGTACGATGGAGCTGGGTGTTACACCGTGATGGAGTGTTACACTATGATGGAGCTGGGTATTACAGCATGATGGACTGTTACAACACGATGGAGCTGGGTGTTACACCGTGATGGAGTGTTACACCACAATGGAGCTGTTTGTTACACTATGATGGTGTGTTACACTATGATGGAGCTGGGTGTTACACTCTGATGGAGTGTTACACTAAGATGGAGCTGGGTGTTATACTGTGATGGACTGTTACACCACGATGGAGCTTGGTGATCCACTGTGATGGAGTGTTACACTATGATGGAGCTGGGTGTAACACTGTGATGGAGTGTTACACTACGATGGAGTGGCGTGTTACACTGTCATGGAGTGTTACACTACGATGGAGCTGGGTGTTACACTGTGATGGAGGGTTACACTACGATGGAGCTGGGTGTTCCACTGTGATGGAGTGTTACACTACGATGGAGCTGGGTGTTACACCGTGATGGAGTGTTACACTATGATGGAGCTGGGTATTACAGCATGATGGACTGTTACAACACGATGGAGCTGGGTGTTACACTGTGATGGAGTGTTACACCACAATGGAGCTGTTTGTTGCACTATGATGGCGTGTTACACTATGATGGAGATGGGTGTTACACTGTGATGGAGTGTTACACTATGATGGAGCTGGGTTGTATACTGTGATGGAGTGTTACACTCGATGGAGCTGGGTGTTACACTGTGATGGAGTGTTACACTATGATGGAGATGGGTGTTACACCGTGATGGAGTGTTACACTATGATTTAGCTGGGTTGTATACTGTGATGGAGTGTTACACTGTGATGGAGCTGGGTGTTACACTGTGATGGGGTGTTACACTGTGATGGTGTGTTACACTACGATGGAGCTGGGGGTGACACTGTGATGGAGCGTTACACTACGATGGAGCAGGATGATATACTGTGCTGGCGTGTTACAGAAGATGGAGCTGGGTGTTACACTGTGATGGAGTGCTATACTACAATGGAGCTGAGTTTTACACTGTGATGGAGTGTTACACTACGATGGAGCTGGGTGTTACACTGTAATGTAGCGTTACACTACGATGGAGCTGGGTGTTACACTGTGATGGAGTGTTACACTGCTATGGGGCGGCGTGTAACACTGTGATAGAGCGTTACACTACGATGGAGCTGGGTGTTACACTGTGATGGAGTGTTACACTACGATGGAGCTGGGTGTGACAATGCGATGGAGTGTTACACTACGATGGAGCTGGGTGTTCCACTGTGATGGAGTGTTACACTACGATGGAGCTGGGTGTGACAATGCGATGGAGTGTTACACTACGATGGAGCTGCGTGTTCCACCGTGATGGAGTGTTACAGTACGATGGAGCTGGGTGTTACACCCTGATGGAGTGTTACCCTATGGTGGAGCTGTTTATTACACCATGATGGACTGTTACAACACGATGCAGCTGGGTCTTACACTGTGATGGAGTGTTACACCACAATGGAGCTGGGCGTTACACTATGATGGACTGTTACACCACGATGGAGCTGGGTGTTACACTCTGATGGAGTGTTACACTATGATGGAGCTGGGTGTTACACTCTGATGGAGTGTTACAGTACGATGCAACTAGGTGTTATACTGTAATGGACTTTTACACCACGATGGAGCTGGGTGTTACACTGTGATGGAGCGTTAAACTACAATTGAGCTGGGTGTTACACTGTGATGGAGTGTTACACTACGATGGAGCTGGGTGTTTCACTGTGATGGAGGGTTACACTGCGATGGAGCTGGGTGTTACACTGTGATGGAGTGTTACACTACGATGGAGCTGGGTGTTACACTGTGATGGAGTGTTACACCACAATGGAGCTGTTTGTTACACTATGATGGCGTGTTACACTATGGTGGAGCTGGGTGTTACACTCTGATGGAGTGTTACACTAATATGGAGCTGGGTGTTATACTGTGATGGACTGTTACACTACGATGGAGCTTGGTGTTACACAGTGATGGAGTGTTGCACTATGATGGAGCTGGGTGTTACACTGTGATGGAGTGTTACACTCGATGGAGCTGGGTGTTACACTGTGATGGAGTGTTACACTATGATGGAGATGGGTGTTACACTGTGATGGAGTGTTACACTACGATGGAGCTGGGTGTTCCACTGTGATGGAGTGTTACACTACTATGGAGCTGGGTGTTCCACTGTGATGGAGTGTTACACTATGATGGAGCTGGGCGTTACACTGTGATGGAGTGTTACACTACGATGGAGTGGCGTGTTACACTGTGATGGAGTGTTACACTACGATGGAGCTGGGTGTTACACTGTGATGGAGGGTTACACTAGGATGGAGCTGGGTGTTACACTGTGATGGAGGGTTACACTACGATGGAGCTGGGTGTTCCACTGTGATGGAGTGTTACACTATGATGGAGCTGGGTGTTACACTGTGATGGAGTGTTACACTACGATGGAGTGGCGTGTTACACTGTGATGGAGTATTACACTACGATGGAGCTGGGTGTTACACTGTGATGGAGGGTTACACTACGATGGAGGTGGGTGTTCCACTGTGATGGAGTGTTACACTACTATGGAGCTGGGTGTTACACCGTGATGGAGTGTTACAGTACAATGGAGCTGGGTGTTACACCGTGATGCAGTGTTACACTATGATGGAGCTGGGTATTATACCATGATGGACTGTTACAACACGATGGAGCTGGGTGTTACACAGTGATGGAGTGTTACACCACGATGGAGCTTGGTGTTACACAGTGATGGAGTGTTACACTATGATGGAGCTGGGTGTTACACTGTGATGGAATGTTACAGTACGATGGAGCTGGGGTTACCCTATGATAGAGTGTTACACTCGATGGAGCTGGGTGTTACACTCTGATGGAGTGTTACACGATGATGGAGATGGGTGTTACACTGTGATGGAGTGTTACACTATGATGGAGCTGGGTTGTATACTGTGATGGAGTGTTACACTCGATGGAGCTGGGTGTTACACTGTGATGGAGTGTTACACTACGATGGAGTGGCGTGTTACACTGTGATGGACTGTTACGCTGCGATGGAGCTTGGTGTTACACAGTGATGGAGTGTTACACTATGATGGAGCTGGGTGTTACACTGTGATGGAGTGTTACACTCGATGGAGCTGGGTGTTACACTGTGATGGTGTGTTACACTATGATGGAGATGGGTGTTACACTGTGATGGAGTGTTACACTACGATGGAGCTGGGTGTTACACCGTGATGGAGTGTTACAGTACGATGGAGCTGGGTGTTACACCGTGATGGAGTGTTACACTATGATGGAGCTGGGTATTACAGCATGATGGACTGTTACAACACGATGGAGCTGGGTGTTACACCGTGATGGAGTGTTACACCACAATGGAGCTGTTTGTTACACTATGATGGTGTGTTACACTATGATGGAGCTGGGTGTTACACTCTGATGGAGTGTTACACTAAGATGGAGCTGGGTGTTATACTGTGATGGACTGTTACACCACGATGGAGCTTGGTGATCCACTGTGATGGAGTGTTACACTATGATGGAGCTGGGTGTAACACTGTGATGGAGTGTTACACTACGATGGAGTGGCGTGTTACACTGTCATGGAGTGTTACACTACGATGGAGCTGGGTGTTACACTGTGATGGAGGGTTACACTACGATGGAGCTGGGTGTTCCACTGTGATGGAGTGTTACACTACGATGGAGCTGGGTGTTACACCGTGATGGAGTGTTACAGTACGATGGAGCTGGGTGTTACACCGTGATGGAGTGTTACACTATGATGGAGCTGGGTATTACAGCATGATGGACTGTTACAACACGATGGAGCTGGGTGTTACACTGTGATGGAGTGTTACACCACAATGGAGCTGTTTGTTGCACTATGATGGCGTGTTACACTATGATGGAGATGGGTGTTACACTGTGATGGAGTGTTACACTATGATGGAGCTGGGTTGTATACTGTGATGGAGTGTTACACTCGATGGAGCTGGGTGTTACACTGTGATGGAGTGTTACACTATGATGGAGATGGGTGTTACACTGTGATGGAGTGTTACACTATGATGGAGCTGGGTTGTATACTGTGATGGAGTGTTACACTGTGATGGAGCTGGGTGTTACACTGTGATGGGGTGTTACACTGTGATGGTGTGTTACACTACGATGGAGCTGGGGGTGACACTGTGATGGAGCGTTACACTACGATGGAGCAGGATGATATACTGTGCTGGCGTGTTACAGAAATGATGGAGCTGGGTGTTACACTGTGATGGAGTGCTATACTACAATGGAGCTGAGTTTTACACTGTGATGGAGTGTTACACTACGATGGAGCTGGGTGTTACACTGTAATGTAGCGTTACACTACGATGGAGCTGGGTGTTACACTGTGATGGAGTGTTACACTGCTATGGGGCGGCGTGTAACACTGTGATAGAGCGTTACACTACGATGGAGCTGGGTGTTACACTGTGATGGAGTGTTACACTACGATGGAGCTGGGTGTGACAATGCGATGGAGTGTTACACTACGATGGAGCTGGGTGTTCCACTGTGATGGAGTGTTACACTACGATGGAGCTGGGTGTGACAATGCGATGGAGTGTTACACTACGATGGAGCTGGGTGTTCCACCGTGATGGAGTGTTACAGTACGATGGAGCTGGGTGTTACAACCTGATGGAGTGTTACCCTATGGTGGAGCTGTTTATTACACCATGATGGACTGTTACAACACGATGCAGCTGGGTCTTACACTGTGATGGAGTGTTACACCACAATGGAGCTGGGCGTTACACTATGATGGACTGTTACACCACGATGGAGCTGGGTGTTACACTCTGATGGAGTGTTACACTATGATGGAGCTGGGTGTTACACTCTGATGGAGTGTTACAGTACGATGCAACTAGGTGTTATACTGTAATGGACTTTTACACCACGATGGAGCTGGGTGTTACACTGTGATGGAGCGTTAAACTACAATTGAGCTGGGTGTTACACTGTGATGGAGTGTTACACTACGATGGAGCTGGGTGTTTCACTGTGATGGAGGGTTACACTGCGATGGAGCTGGGTGTTACACTGTGATGGAGTGTTACACTACGATGGAGTGGCGTGTTACACTGTGATGGAGGGTTACACTACGATGGAGCTCGGTGTTACACTGTGATGGAGGGTTACACTACGATGGAGCTGGGTGTTACACTGTGATGGAGGGTTACACTACGATGGAGCTGGGTGTTCCACTGTGATGCAGTGTTACACTATGATGGAGCTGGGTGTTACACTGTGATGGAGTGTTACACTACGATGGAGTGGCCTGTTACACTGTGATGGAGTGTTACACTACGATGGAGCTGGGTGTTACACTGTGATGGAGGGTTACACTATGATGGAGCTGGGTGTTCCACTGTGATGGAGTGTTACACTACTATGGAGCTGGGTGTTACACCGTGATGGAGTGTTACAGTACAATGGAGCTGGGTGTTACACCGTGATGCAGTGTTACACTATGATGGAGCTGGGTATTATACCATGATGGACTGTTACAACACGATGGAGCTGGGTGTTACACTGTGATGGAGTGTTACACCACAATGGAGCTGTTTGTTACACTATGATGGCGTGTTACACTATGGTGGAGCTGGGTGTTACACTCTGATGGAGTGTTACACTAATATGGAGCTGGGTGTTATACTGTGATGGACTGTTACACTACGATGGAGCTTGGTGTTACACAGTGATGGAGTGTTACACTAAGATGGAGCTGGGTGTTATACTGTGATGGACTGTTACGCTGCGATGGAGCTTGGTGTTACTCAGTGATGGAGTGTTACACTATGATGGAGCTGGGTGTAACACTGTGATGGAGTGTTACACTACGATGGAGTGGCGTGTTACACTGTCATGGAGTGTTACACTACGATGGAGCTGGGTGTTACACTGTGATGGAGGGTTACACTACGATGGAGCTGGGTGTTCCACTGTGATGGAGTGTTACACTACGATGGAGCTGGGTGTTACACCGTGATGGAGTGTTACAGTACGATGGAGCTGGGTGTTACACCGTGATGGAGTGTTACACTATGATGGAGCTGGGTATTACAGCATGATGGACTGTTACAACACGATGGAGCTGGGTGTTACACTGTGATGGAGTGTTACACCACAATGGAGCTGTTTGTTGCACTATGATGGCGTGTTACACTATGATGGAGATGGGTGTTACACTGTGATGGAGTGTTACACTATGATGGAGCTGGGTTGTATACTGTGATGGAGTGTTACACTCGATGGAGCTGGGTGTTACACTGTGATGGAGTGTTACACTATGATGGAGATGGGTGTTACACTGTGATGGAGTGTTACACTATGATGGAGCTGGGTTGTATACTGTGATGGAGTGTTACACTGTGATGGAGCTGGGTGTTACACTGTGATGGGGTGTTACACTGTGATGGTGTGTTACACTACGATGGAGCTGGGGGTGACACTGTGATGGAGCGTTACACTACGATGGAGCAGGATGATATACTGTGCTGGCGTGTTACAGAAATGATGGAGCTGGGTGTTACACTGTGATGGAGTGCTATACTACAATGGAGCTGAGTTTTACACTGTGATGGAGTGTTACACTACGATGGAGCTGGGTGTTACACTGTAATGTAGCGTTACACTACGATGGAGCTGGGTGTTACACTGTGATGGAGTGTTACACTGCTATGGGGCGGCGTGTAACACTGTGATAGAGCGTTACACTACGATGGAGCTGGGTGTTACACTGTGATGGAGTGTTACACTACGATGGAGCTGGGTGTGACAATGCGATGGAGTGTTACACTACGATGGAGCTGGGTGTTCCACTGTGATGGAGTGTTACACTACGATGGAGCTGGGTGTGACAATGCGATGGAGTGTTACACTACGATGGAGCTGGGTGTTCCACCGTGATGGAGTGTTACAGTACGATGGAGCTGGGTGTTACAACCTGATGGAGTGTTACCCTATGGTGGAGCTGTTTATTACACCATGATGGACTGTTACAACACGATGCAGCTGGGTCTTACACTGTGATGGAGTGTTACACCACAATGGAGCTGGGCGTTACACTATGATGGACTGTTACACCACGATGGAGCTGGGTGTTACACTCTGATGGAGTGTTACACTATGATGGAGCTGGGTGTTACACTCTGATGGAGTGTTACAGTACGATGCAACTAGGTGTTATACTGTAATGGACTTTTACACCACGATGGAGCTGGGTGTTACACTGTGATGGAGCGTTAAACTACAATTGAGCTGGGTGTTACACTGTGATGGAGTGTTACACTACGATGGAGCTGGGTGTTTCACTGTGATGGAGGGTTACACTGCGATGGAGCTGGGTGTTACACTGTGATGGAGTGTTACACTACGATGGAGTGGCGTGTTACACTGTGATGGAGGGTTACACTACGATGGAGCTCGGTGTTACACTGTGATGGAGGGTTACACTACGATGGAGCTGGGTGTTACACTGTGATGGAGGGTTACACTACGATGGAGCTGGGTGTTCCACTGTGATGCAGTGTTACACTATGATGGAGCTGGGTGTTACACTGTGATGGAGTGTTACACTACGATGGAGTGGCCTGTTACACTGTGATGGAGTGTTACACTACGATGGAGCTGGGTGTTACACTGTGATGGAGGGTTACACTATGATGGAGCTGGGTGTTCCACTGTGATGGAGTGTTACACTATGATGGAGCTGGGTTGTATACTGTGATGGAGTGTTACACTCGATGGAGCTGGGTGTTACACTGTGATGGAGTGTTACACTATGATGGAGATGGGTGTTACACTGTGATGGAGTGTTACACTATGATGGAGCTGGGTTGTATACTGTGATGGAGTGTTACACTGTGATGGAGCTGGGTGTTACACTGTGATGGGGTGTTACACTGTGATGGTGTGTTACACTACGATGGAGCTGGGGGTGACACTGTGATGGAGCGTTACACTACGATGGAGCAGGATGATATACTGTGCTGGCGTGTTACAGAAATGATGGAGCTGGGTGTTACACTGTGATGGAGTGCTATACTACAATGGAGCTGAGTTTTACACTGTGATGGAGTGTTACACTACGATGGAGCTGGGTGTTACACTGTAATGTAGCGTTACACTACGATGGAGCTGGGTGTTACACTGTGATGGAGTGTTACACTGCTATGGGGCGGCGTGTAACACTGTGATAGAGCGTTACACTACGATGGAGCTGGGTGTTACACTGTGATGGAGTGTTACACTACGATGGAGCTGGGTGTGACAATGCGATGGAGTGTTACACTACGATGGAGCTGGGTGTTCCACTGTGATGGAGTGTTACACTACGATGGAGCTGGGTGTGACAATGCGATGGAGTGTTACACTACGATGGAGCTGGGTGTTCCACCGTGATGGAGTGTTACAGTACGATGGAGCTGGGTGTTACAACCTGATGGAGTGTTACCCTATGGTGGAGCTGTTTATTACACCATGATGGACTGTTACAACACGATGCAGCTGGGTCTTACACTGTGATGGAGTGTTACACCACAATGGAGCTGGGCGTTACACTATGATGGACTGTTACACCACGATGGAGCTGGGTGTTACACTCTGATGGAGTGTTACACTATGATGGAGCTGGGTGTTACACTCTGATGGAGTGTTACAGTACGATGCAACTAGGTGTTATACTGTAATGGACTTTTACACCACGATGGAGCTGGGTGTTACACTGTGATGGAGCGTTAAACTACAATTGAGCTGGGTGTTACACTGTGATGGAGTGTTACACTACGATGGAGCTGGGTGTTTCACTGTGATGGAGGGTTACACTGCGATGGAGCTGGGTGTTACACTGTGATGGAGTGTTACACTACGATGGAGTGGCGTGTTACACTGTGATGGAGGGTTACACTACGATGGAGCTCGGTGTTACACTGTGATGGAGGGTTACACTACGATGGAGCTGGGTGTTACACTGTGATGGAGGGTTACACTACGATGGAGCTGGGTGTTCCACTGTGATGCAGTGTTACACTATGATGGAGCTGGGTGTTACACTGTGATGGAGTGTTACACTACGATGGAGTGGCCTGTTACACTGTGATGGAGTGTTACACTACGATGGAGCTGGGTGTTACACTGTGATGGAGGGTTACACTATGATGGAGCTGGGTGTTCCACTGTGATGGAGTGTTACACTACTATGGAGCTGGGTGTTACACCGTGATGGAGTGTTACAGTACAATGGAGCTGGGTGTTACACCGTGATGCAGTGTTACACTATGATGGAGCTGGGTATTATACCATGATGGACTGTTACAACACGATGGAGCTGGGTGTTACACTGTGATGGAGTGTTACACCACAATGGAGCTGTTTGTTACACTATGATGGCGTGTTACACTATGGTGGAGCTGGGTGTTACACTCTGATGGAGTGTTACACTAATATGGAGCTGGGTGTTATACTGTGATGGACTGTTACACTACGATGGAGCTTGGTGTTACACAGTGATGGAGTGTTACACTAAGATGGAGCTGGGTGTTATACTGTGATGGACTGTTACGCTGCGATGGAGCTTGGTGTTACTCAGTGATGGAGTGTTACACTATGATGGAGCTGGGTGTTACACTGTGATGGAGTGTTACACTCGATGGAGCTGGGTGTTACACTGTGATGGTGTGTTACACTATGATGGAGATGGGTGTTACACTGTGATGGAGTGTTACACTACGATGGAGCTGGGTGTTACACCGTGATGGAGTGTTACAGTACGATGGAGCTGGGTGTTACACCGTGATGGAGTGTTACACTATGATGGAGCTGGGTATTACAGCATGATGGACTGTTACAACACGATGGAGCTGGGTGTTACACCGTGATGGAGTGTTACACCACAATGGAGCTGTTTGTTACACTATGATGGTGTGTTACACTATGATGGAGCTGGGTGTTACACTCTGATGGAGTGTTACACTAAGATGGAGCTGGGTGTTATACTATGATGGACTGTTACACCACGATGGAGCTTGGTGATCCACTGTGATGGAGTGTTACACTATGATGGAGCTGGGTGTTACACTGTGATGGAGTGTTACACTACGATGGAGTGGCGTGTTACACTGTCATGGAGTGTTACACTACGATGGAGCTGGGTGTTACACTGTGATGGAGGGTTACACTACGATGGAGCTGGGTGTTCCACTGTGATGGAGTGTTACACTACGATGGAGCTGGGTGTTACACCGTGATGGAGTGTTACAGTACGATGGAGCTGGGTGTTACACCGTGATGGAGTGTTACACTATGATGGAGCTGGGTATTACAGCATGATGGACTGTTACAACACGATGGAGCTGGGTGTTACACTGTGATGGAGTGTTACACCACAATGGAGCTGTTTGTTGCACTATGATGGCGTGTTACACTATGATGGAGATGGGTGTTACACTGTGATGGAGTGTTACACTATGATGGAGCTGGGTTGTATACTGTGATGGAGTGTTACACTCGATGGAGCTGGGTGTTACACTGTGATGGAGTGTTACACTATGATGGAGATGGGTGTTACACTGTGATGGAGTGTTACACTATGATGGAGCTGGGTTGTATACTGTGATGGAGTGTTACACTGTGATGGAGCTGGGTGTTACACTGTGATGGGGTGTTACACTGTGATGGTGTGTTACACTACGATGGAGCTGGGGGTGACACTGTGATGGAGCGTTACACTACGATGGAGCAGGATGATATACTGTGCTGGCGTGTTACAGAAATGATGGAGCTGGGTGTTACACTGTGATGGAGTGCTATACTACGATGGAGCTGAGTTTTACACTGTGATGGAGTGTTACACTACGATGGAGCTGGGTGTTACACTGTAATGTAGCGTTACACTACGATGGAGCTGGGTGTTACACTGTGATGGAGTGTTACACCACAATGGAGCTGGGCGTTACACTATGATGGACTGTTACACCACGATGGAGCTGGGTGTTACACTCTGATGGAGTGTTACACTATGATGGAGCTGGGTGTTACACTCTGATGGAGTGTTACAGTACGATGCAACTAGGTGTTATACTGTAATGGACTTTTACACCACGATGGAGCTGGGTGTTACACTGTGATGGAGCGTTAAACTACGATTGAGCTGGGTGTTACACTGTGATGGAGTGTTACACTACGATGGAGCTGGGTGTTTCACTGTGATGGAGGGTTACACTGCGATGGAGCTGGGTGTGACACTGCGATGGAGTGTTACACTACGATGGAGCTGGGTGTTCCACTGTGATGGAGTGTTACACTACGATGGAGCTGGGTGTTTCGCCGTGATGGAGTGTTACAGTACGATGGAGCTGGGTGTTACACCGTGATGGAGTGTTACACTATGATAGAGCTGTGTATTACACCATGATGAACTGTTACAACACGATGGAGCTGGGTGTTACACTGTGATGGAGTGTTTCACCACAATGGAGCTGGGTGTTACACTATGATGGCGTGTTACACGACAATGGAGCTGGGCGTTACAATATGATGGACTGTTACACCACGATGGAGCTGGGTGTTACACTCTGATGGAGTGTTACACTATGATGGAGCTTGGTGTTACACAGTGATGGAGTTTTACACTATGATGGAGCTGGGTGTTGCACTGTGATGGAATGTTACACTACGATAGAGCTGGGTGTTACCCTATGATAGAGTGTTACACTCGATGGAGCTGCGTGTTACACTGTGATGGTGTGTTACACTATGATGGAGCTGGGTGTTATACTGTGATGGAGTGTTACACTACCATGGAGCTGGGTGTTACAGTCTGATGGAGTGTTAAAGTACGATGCAGCTGGGTGTTACACTGTGATGGAGTGTCACACTACGGTGGAGCTGGGTGTTAACGTGTGATGGAGTGTTACACTACGATAGAGCTGGGTGTTACCCTATGATGGAGTGTTACACGGTGATGGAGATGGGTGTTACACTGTGATGGTGTGTTACACTATGATGGAGCTGGGTGTTACACAGTGATGGAGTGTTACACTCGATGGAGCTGGGTGTTACACTGTGATGGAGTGTTACACTATGATGGAGATGGGTGTTACACTGTGATGGAGTGTTACACTACCATGGAGCTGGGTGTTACAGTCTGATGGAGTGTTAAAGTACGATGCAGCTGGGTGTTACACTGTGATGGAGTGTCACACTACGGTGGAGCTGGGTGTTAACGTGTGATGGAGTGTTACACTACGATAGAGCTGGGTGTTACCCTATGATGGAGTGTTACACGGTGATGGAGATGGGTGTTACACTGTGATGGTGTGTTACACTATAATGGAGCTGGGTGTTACACAGTGATGGAGTGTTACACTCGATGGAGCTGGGTGTTACACTGTGATGGAGTGTTACACTATGATGGAGATGGGTGTTACACTGTGATGGAGTGTTAAACTACGATGGAGCTGGGTGTTGCACTGTGATGGAGTGTTACACTACGATGGAGCTGGGTGTTACACTGTGATGGAGGGTTACACTGCGATGGAGCTGGGTGTGACACTGCGATGGAGTGTTACACTACGATGGAGCTGTTTGTTGCACTATGATGGCGTGTTACACTATGATGGAGATGGGTGTTACACTGTGATGGAGTGTTACACTATGATGGAGCTGGGTTGTATACTGTGATGGAGTGTTACACTCGATGGAGCTGGGTGTTACACTGTGATGGAGTGTTACACTATGATGGAGATGGGTGTTACACTGTGATGGAGTGTTACACTATGATGGAGCTGGGTTGTATACTGTGATGGAGCTGGGTGTTACACTGTGATGGGGTGTTACACTGTGATGGTGTGTTACACTACGATGGAGCTGGGGGTGACACTGTGATGGAGTGTTACACTACGATAGAGCTGGGTGTTACCCTATGATGGAGTGTTACACGGTGATGGAGATGTGTGTTACACTGTGATGGTGTGTTACACTATGATGGAGCTGGGTGTTACACAGTGATGGAGTGTTACACTCGATGGAGCTGGGTGTTACACTGTGATGGAGTGTTACACTATGATGGAGATGGGTGTTACACTGTGATGGAGTGTTAAACTACGATGGAGCTGGGTGTTGCACTGTGATGGAGTGTTACACTACGATGGAGCTGGGTGTTACACTGTGATGGAGGGTTACACTGCGATGGAGCTGGGTGTGACACTGCGATGGAGTGTCACACTACGATGGAGCTGGGTGTTCCACTGTGATGGAGTGTTACACTACGATGGAGCTGGGTGTTTCACCGTGATGGAGTGTTACAGTACGATGGAGCTGGGTGTTGCACCGTGATGGAGTGTTACACTATGATGGAGCTGGGTATTACACCATGATGGACTGTTACAACACGATGGAGCTGGGTGTTACACTGCGATGGAGTGTTTCACCACAATGGAGCTGGGTGTTACACTATGATGGCGTGTTACACGACAATGGAGCTGGGCGTTACACTATGATGGACTGTTACACCACGATGGAGCTGGGTGTTACACTCTGATGGACCTGGGTGTTACACTCTGATGGAGTGTTAGAGTACGATGCAGCTGGGTGTTATACTGTGATGGACTGTTACACCACGATGGAGCTTGGTGTTACACAGTGATGGAGTTTTACACTATGATGGAGCTGGGTGTTACACTGTGATGGAGTGTTACACTCGATGGAGCTGGGTGTTACACTGTGATGGAGTGTTACACTATGATGGAGATGGGTGTTACACTACGATGGAGCGGCGTGTTACACTGTGATGGAGTGTTACACTACGATGGAGCTGGGTGTTACACTGCGATGGAGTGTTACTCTACGATGGAGCTGGGTTTTCCACTGTGATGGAATGTGACACTACGATGGAGCTGGGTGTTACACCGTGATGGAGTGTTAAAGTACGATGGAGCTGGGTGTTACACCGTGATGGAGTGTTACACTATGATGGAGCTGTGTATTACACCATGATGGACTGTAACAACACGATGGAGCTGGGTGTTACACTGTGATGGAGTGTTACACCACAATGGAGTTGGGTGTTACACTATGATGGCGTGTTACACGACAATGGAGCTGGGCGTTACACTATGATGGACTGTTACACCACGATGGAGCTGGGTGTTACACTCTGATGGAGTGTTACACTATGATGGAGCTGGGTGTTACACTCTGATGGAGTGTTTCAGTACGATGCAGCTAGGTGTTATACTGTGATTGACTGTTAAACCACGATGGAGCTTGGTGTTGCACAGTGATGGAGTGTTACACTATGATGGAGCTGGGTGCTACACTGTGATGGAGTGTTACACTCGATGTAGCTGGGTGTTACACTGTGATGGAGTGTTACACTATGATGGAGATGGGTGTTACACTGTGATGGAGGGTTACAGTACGATGCAGCTGGGTGTTACACTGTGATGGAGTGTCACACTACGTTGGAGCTGGGTGTTAACGTGTGATGGAGTGTTACACTACGATAGAACTGGGTGTTACCCTATGATGGAGTGTTACACTCGATGGAGCTGGGTCTTACACTGTGATGGAGTGTTACACTATGATGGAGATGGGTTTTACACTACGATGGAGCTGGGTGTTACACTGTGATGGAGTGTTACACTACGATGGACCTGCGTGTTACACTGTGATGGAGGGTTACGCTACGATGGAGCTGGGTGTTCCACTGTGATGGAGTGTTACACTACGATGGATCTGGGTGTTACACTGTGATGGAGTGTTACACTATGGTGGAGATGGGTTTTACACTACGATGGAGCTGGGTGTTACCTTGTTTTGGAGTGTTACACTACGATGGAGCTGTGTTTTACACTTTGATGGAGCGTAACACTACGATGGAGTGCGTGTTACACTGTGATGGAGCGTTACCCTACGATGGATCTGGATGTTACACTGTGATGGATTGTTACACCACAGAAAGCTGAGCATTACACTGTGAAGGACTGTTACACTACGATGGAGCTGGGTGTTATACTCTGATGGAGTGTTGCACCACGATGGAGCTGGTGTTACAGTGTAACGAAGCGTTACACTACGTTGGAGCTGCGTGTTACAGTGTGATAGAGTGTCACACTACGTTGGAGCTGGGTGTTAACGTGTGATGGAGTGTTACACTACGATGGAGCTGGGTGTTACCCTATGATAGAGTGTTACACTCGATGGAGCTGGGCGTTACAATATGATGGAGTGTTACACTAAGATGGAGCTGGGTGTTACACTGTGATGGACTGTTACACTACGATGGAGCTTGGTGTTACACGATGATGGAGATGGGTGTTACACTGTGATGATGGAGATGGGTGTTACACTGTGATGGAGTGTTACACTGTGATGGAGCTGGGTGTTACACTGTGATGGAGTGTTACACTATGATGGAGCTGGGTGTTACACTGTGATGGAGGGTTACACTACGATGGAGCTGGGTGTTCAACTGTGATGAGTGTTACACTATGATGGAGCTGGGTGTTACACTGTGATGGAGTGTTACACTACGATGGAGTGGCGTGTTACACTGTGATGGAGTTTTACACTACGATGGAGCTGGGTTTTACACTGTGATGGAGGGTTACACTACGATGGAGCTGGATGTTCCACTGTGATGGAGTGTTACACTACGATGGAGCTGGGTGTTACACCGTGATGGAGTGTTACAGTACGATGGAGCTGGGTGTTACACCGTGATGGAGTATTACACTATGATGGAGCTGGGTATTACAGCATGATGGACTGTTACAACACGATGGAGCTGGGTGTTACACTGTGATGGAGTGTTACACCACAATGGAGCTGGGTGTTACACTATGATGGCGTGTTACACTATGGTGGAGCTGGGTGTTACACTCTGATGGAGTGTTACACTAAGATGGAGCTGGGTGTTATACTGTGATGGACTGTTACGCTGCGATGGAGCTTGGTGTTACACAGTGATGGAGTGTTACACTATGATGGAGCTGGGTGTTACACTGTGATGGAGTGTTACACTCGATGGAGCTGGGTGTTACACTGTGATGGTGTGTTACACTATGATGGAGATGGGTGTTACACTGTGATGGAGTGTTACACTACGATGGAGCTGGGTGTTACACCGTGATGGAGTGTTACAGTACGATGGAGCTGGGTGTTACACCGTGATGGAGTGTTACACTATGATGGAGCTGGGTATTACAGCATGATGGACTGTTACAACACGATGGAGCTGGGTGTTACACCGTGATGGAGTGTTACACCACAATGGAGCTGTTTGTTACACTATGATGGTGTGTTACACTATGATGGAGCTGGGTGTTACACTCTGATGGAGTGTTACACTAAGATGGAGCTGGGTGTTATACTGTGATGGACTGTTACACCACGATGGAGCTTGGTGATCCACTGTGATGGAGTGTTACACTATGATGGAGCTGGGTGTTACACTGTGATGGAGTGTTACACTACGATGGAGTGGCGTGTTACACTGTCATGGAGTGTTACACTACGATGGAGCTGGGTGTTACACTGTGATGGTGGGTTACACTACGATGGAGCTGGGTGTTCCACTGTGATGGAGTGTTACACTACGATGGAGCTGGGTGTTACACCGTGATGGAGTGTTACAGTACGATGGAGTTGGGTGTTACACCGTGATGGAGTGTTACACTATGATGGAGCTGGGTATTACAGCATGATGGACTGTTATAACACGATGGAGCTGGGTGTTACACTGTGATGGAGTGTTACACCACAATGGAGCTGTTTGTTGCACTATGATGGCGTGTTACACTATGATGGAGATGGGTGTTACACTGTGATGGAGTGTTACACTATGATGGAGCTGGGTTGTATACTGTGATGGAGTGTTACACTCGATGGAGCTGGTGTTACACTGTGATGGAGTGTTACACTATGATGGAGATGGGTGTTACACTGTGATGGAGTGTTACACTATGATGGAACTGGGTTGTATACTGTGATGGAGTGTTACACTGTGATGGAGCTGGGTGTTACACTGTGATTGGGTGTTACACTGTGATGGTGTGTTACACTACGATGGAGCTGGGGGTGACACTGTGATGGAGCGTTACACTACGATGGAGCAGGATGATATACTGTGCTGGCGTGTTACAGAAATGATGGAGCTGGGTGTTACACTGTGATGGAGTGCTATACTACAATGGAGCTGAGTTTTACACTGTGATGGAGTGTTACACTACGATGGAGCTGGGTGTTACACTGTAATGTAGCGTTACACTACGATGGAGCTGGGTGTTACACTGTGATGGAGTGTTACACTGCTATGGGGCGGCGTGTAACACTGTGATAGAGCGTTACACTACGATGGAGCTGGGTGTTACACTGTGATGGAGTGTTACACTACGATGGAGCTGGGTGTGACAATGCGATGGAGTGTTACACTACGATGGAGCTGGGTGTTCCACTGTGATGGAGTGTTACACTACGATGGAGCTGGGTGTGACAATGCGATGGAGTGTTACACTACGATGGAGCTGGGTGTTCCACCGTGATGGAGTGTTACAGTACGATGGAGCTGGGTGTTACACCCTGATGGAGTGTTACCCTATGGTGGAGCTGTTTATTACACCATGATGGACTGTTACAAACACGATGCAGCTGGGTCTTACACTGTGATGGAGTGTTACACCACAATGGAGCTGGGCGTTACACTATGATTGACTGTTACACCACGATGGAGCTGGGTGTTACACTCTGATGGAGTGTTACACTATGATGGAGCTGGGTGTTCCACTCTGATGGAGTGTTACAGTACGATGCAACTAGGTGTTATACTGTAATGGACTTTTACAACCACGATGGAGCTGGGTGTTACACTGTGATGGAGCGTTAAACTACGATTGAGCTGGGTGTTACACTGTGATGGAGTGTTACACTACGATGGAGCTGGGTGTTTCACTGTGATGGAGGGTTACACTGCGATGGAGCTGGGTGTTACACTGTGATGGAGTGTTACACTACGATGGAGTGGCGTGTTACACTGTGATGGAGGGTTACACTACGATGGAGCTGGGTGTTACACTGTGATGGAGGGTTACACTACGATGGAGCTGGGTGTTACACTGTGATGGAGGGTTACACTACGATGGAGCTGGGTGTTCCACTGTGATGCAGTGTTACACTATGATGGAGCTGGGTGTTACACTGTGATGGAGTGTTACACTACGATGGAGTGGCCTGTTACACTGTGATGGAGTGTTACACTACGATGGAGCTGGGTGTTACACTGTGATGGAGGGTTACACTATGATGGAGCTGGGTGTTCCACTGTGATGGAGTGTTACACTACTATGGAGCTGGGTGTTACACCGTGATGGAGTGTTACAGTACAATGGAGCTGGGTGTTACACCGTGATGCAGTGTTACACTATGATGGAGCTGGGTATTATACCATGATGGACTGTTACAACACGATGGAGCTGGGTGTTACACTGTGATGGAGTGTTACACCACAATGGAGCTGTTTGTTACACTATGATGGCGTGTTACACTATGGTGGAGCTGGGTGTTACACTCTGATGGAGTGTTACACTAAGATGGAGCTGGGTGTTATACTGTGATGGACTGTTACACTACGATGGAGCTTGGTGTTACACAGTGATGGAGAGTTGCACTATGATGGAGCTGGGTGTTACACTGTGATGGAGTGTTACACTCGATGGAGCTGGGTGTTACACTGTGATGGAGTGTTACACTATGATGGAGATGGGTGTTACACTGTGATGGAGTGTTACACTACGATGGAGCTGGGTGTTCCACTGTGATGGAGTGTTACACTACTATGGAGCTGGGTGTTCCACTGTGATGGAGTGTTACACTATGATGGAGCTGGGTGTTACACTGTGATGGAGTGTTACACTACGATGGAGTGGCGTGTTACACTGTGATGGAGTGTTACACTACGATGGAGCTGGGTGTTACACTGTGATGGAGGGTTACACTACGATGGAGCTGGGTGTTACACTGTGATGGAGGGTTACACTACGATGGAGCTGGGTGTTCCACTGTGATGGAGTGTTACACTATGATGGAGCTGGGTGTTACACTGTGATGGAGTGTTACACTACGATGGAGTGGCGTGTTACACTGTGATGGAGTATTACACTACGATGGAGCTGGGTGTTACACTGTGATGGAGGGTTACACTACGATGGAGGTGGGTGTTCCACTGTGATGGAGTGTTACACTACTATGGAGCTGGGTGTTACACCGTGATGGAGTGTTACAGTACAATGGAGCTGGGTGTTACACCGTGATGCAGTGTTACACTATGATGGAGCTGGGTATTATACCATGATGGACTGTTACAACACGATGGAGCTGGGTGTTACACAGTGATGGAGTGTTACACCACGATGGAGCTTGGTGTTACACAGTGATGGAGTGTTACACTATGATGGAGCTGGGTGTTACACTGTGATGGAATGTTACAGTACGATGGAGCTGGGGTTACCCTATGATAGAGTGTTACACTCGATGGAGCTGGGTGTTACACTCTGATGGAGTGTTACACGATGATGGAGATGGGTGTTACACTGTGATGGAGTGTTACACTATGATGGAGCTGGGTTGTATACTGTGATGGAGTGTTACACTACGATGGAGTGGCGTGTTACACTGTGATGGACTGTTACGCTGCGATGGAGCTTGGTGTTACACAGTGATGGAGTGTTACACTATGATGGAGCTGGGTGTTACACTGTGATGGAGTGTTACACTCGATGGAGCTGGGTGTTACACTGTGATGGTGTGTTACACTATGATGGAGATGGGTGTTACACTGTGATGGAGTGTTACACTACGATGGAGCTGGGTGTTACACCGTGATGGAGTGTTACAGTACGATGGAGCTGGGTGTTACACCGTGATGGAGTGTTACACTATGATGGAGCTGGGTATTACAGCATGATGGACTGTTACAACACGATGGAGCTGGGTGTTACACCGTGATGGAGTGTTACACCACAATGGAGCTGTTTGTTACACTATGATGGTGTGTTACACTATGATGGAGCTGGGTGTTACACTCTGATGGAGTGTTACACTAAGATGGAGCTGGGTGTTATACTGTGATGGACTGTTACACCACGATGGAGCTTGGTGATCCACTGTGATGGAGTGTTACACTATGATGGAGCTGGGTGTAACACTGTGATGGAGTGTTACACTACGATGGAGTGGCGTGTTACACTGTCATGGAGTGTTACACTACGATGGAGCTGGGTGTTACACTGTGATGGAGGGTTACACTACGATGGAGCTGGGTGTTCCACTGTGATGGAGTGTTACACTACGATGGAGCTGGGTGTTACACCGTGATGGAGTGTTACAGTACGATGGAGCTGGGTGTTACACCGTGATGGAGTGTTACACTATGATGGAGCTGGGTATTACAGCATGATGGACTTTTACAACACGATGGAGCTGGGTGTTACACTGTGATGGAGTGTTACACCACAATGGAGCTGTTTGTTGCACTATGATGGCGTGTTACACTATGATGGAGATGGGTGTTACACTGTGATGGAGTGTTACACTATGATGGAGCTGGGTTGTATACTGTGATGGAGTGTTACACTCGATGGAGCTGGGTGTTACACTGTGATGGAGTGTTACACTATGATGGAGATGGGTGTTACACTGTGATGGAGTGTTACACTATGATGGAGCTGGGTTGTATACTGTGATGGAGTGTTACACTGTGATGGAGCTGGGTGTTACACTGTGATGGGGTGTTACACTGTGATGGTGTGTTACACTACGATGGAGCTGGGGGTGACACTGTGATGGAGCGTTACACTACGATGGAGCAGGATGATATACTGTGCTGGCGTGTTACAGAAATGATGGAGCTGGGTGTTACACTGTGATGGAGTGCTATACTACAATGGAGCTGAGTTTTACACTGTGATGGAGTGTTACACTACGATGGAGCTGGGTGTTACACTGTAATGTAGCGTTACACTACGATGGAGCTGGGTGTTACACTGTGATGGAGTGTTACACTGCTATGGGGCGGCGTGTAACACTGTGATAGAGCGTTACACTACGATGGAGCTGGGTGTTACACTGTGATGGAGTGTTTCACCACAATGGAGCTGGGTGTTACACTATGATGGCGTGTTACACGACAATGGAGCTGGGCGTTACACTATGATGGACTGTTACACCACGATGGAGCTGGGTGTTACACTCTGATGGAGTGTTACACTATGATGGAGCTGGGTGTTACACTCTGATGGAGTGTTACAGTACGATGCAGCTGGGTGTTATACTGTGATGGACTGTTACACCACGATGGAGCTTGGTGTTACACAGTGATGGAGTTTTACACTATGATGGAGCTGGGTGTTGCACTGTGATGGAATGTTACACTACGATAGAGCTGGGTGTTACCCTATGATAGAGTGTTACACTCGATGGAGCTGGGTGTTACACTATGATGGAGTGTTACACTAAGATGGAGCTGGGTGTTACACTGTGATGGAGTGTTACACTATGATGGAGCTGGGTGTTATACTGTGATGGAGTGTTACACTACCATGGAGCTGGGTTTTACACTCTGATGGAGTGTTAAAGTACGATGCAGCTGGGTGTTACACTGTGATGGAGTGTCACACTACGTTGGAGCTGGGTGTTAACGTGTGATGGAGTGTTACACTACGATAGAGCTGGGTGTTACCCTATGATGGAGTGTTACACGATGATGGAGATGGGTGTTACACTGTGATGGAGTGCTACACTATGATGGAGCTGGGTGTTACACTGTGATGGAGTGTTACACTATGATGGAGATGGGTGTTACACTGTGATGGCGTGTTACACTACGATGGAGCGGCGTGTTACACTGTGATGGAGTGTTACACTACGATGGCGCTGGGTGTTACACTGCGATGGAGTGTTACTCTACGATGGAGCTGGGTGTTACACTATGATGCAGGGTTGCACTACGATGGAGCTGGGTGTGACAATGCGATGGAGTGTTACACTACGCTGGAGCTGGGTTTTCCACTGTGATGGAATGTGACACTACGATGGAGCTGGGTGTTACACCGTGATGGAGTGTTAAAGTACGACGGAGCTGGGTGTTACACCGTGATGGAGTGTTACACTATGATGGAGCTGTGTATGACACCATGATGGACTGTTACAACACGATGGAGCTGGGTGTTACACTGTGATGGAGTGTTACACCACAATGGAGCTGGGTGTTACACTATGATGGCGTGTTACACGACAATGGAGCTGGGCGTTACACTATGATGGACTGTTACACCACGATGGAGCTGGGTGTTACACTCTGATGGAGTGTTACACTATGATGGAGCTGGGTGTTACACTCTGATGGAGTGTTTCAGTACGATGCAGCTAGGTGTTATACTGTGATTGACTGTTAAACCACGATGGAGCTTGGTGTTGCACTGTGATGGAGTGTTACACTATGATGGAGCTGGGTGTTACACTGTGATGGAATGTTACAGTACGATGGAGCTGGGGGTTACACTGTGATGGACTGTTACACTACGATGGAGCTTGGTGTTACACGATGATGGAGATGGGTGTTACACTGTGATGATGGAGATGGGTGTTACACTGTGATGGAGTGTTACACTATGATGGAGATGGGTGTTACACTGTGATGGAGGGTTACAGTACGATGCAGCTGGGTGTTACACTGTGATGGAGTGTCACACTACGTTGGAGCTGGGTGTTAACGTGTGATGGAGTGTTACACTACGATAGAACTGGGTGTTACCCTATGATGGAGTGTTACACTCGATGGAGCTGGGTCTTACACTGTGATGGAGTGTTACACTATGATGGAGATGGGTTTTACACTACGATGGAGCTGGGTGTTACACTGTGATGGAGTGTTACACTACGATGGACCTGCGTGTTACACTGTGATGGAGGGTTACGCTACGATGGAGCTGGGTGTTCCACTGTGATGGAGTGTTACACTACGATGGATCTGGGTGTTACACTGTGATGGAGTGTTACACTATGGTGGAGATGGGTTTTACACTACGATGGAGCTGGGTGTTACCTTGTTTTGGAGTGTTACACTACGATGGAGCTGTGTTTTACACTTTGATGGAGCGTAACACTACGATGGAGTGCGTGTTACACTGTGATGGAGCGTTACCCTACGATGGATCTGGATGTTACACTGTGATGGATTGTTACACCACAGAAAGCTGAGCATTACACTGTGAAGGACTGTTACACTACGATGGAGCTGGGTGTTATACTCTGATGGAGTGTTGCACCACGATGGAGCTGGTGTTACAGTGTAACGAAGCGTTACACTACGTTGGAGCTGCGTGTTACAGTGTGATGGAGTGTCACACTACGTTGGAGCTGGGTGTTAACGTGTGATGGAGTGTTACACTACGATAGAGCTGGGTGTTACCCTATGATAGAGTGTTACACTCGATGGAGCTGGGCGTTACACTATGATGGAGTGTTACACTAAGATGGAGCTGGGTGTTACACTGTGATGGACTGTTACACTACGATGGAGCTAGGTGTTACACGATAATGGAGATGGGTGTTACACTGTGATGATGGAGATGGGTGTTACACTGTGATGGAGTGTTACACTGTGATGGAGCTGGGTGTTACACTGTGATGGAGTGTTACACTATGATGGAGCTGGGTGTTACACTGTGATGGAGGGTTACACTACGATGGTGCTGGGTGTTCAACTGTGATGAGTGTTACACTATGATGGAGCTGGGTGTTACACTGTGATGGAGTGTTACACTACGATGGAGCTGGGTTTTACACTGTGATGGAGGGTTACACTACGATGGAGCTGGATGTTCCACTGTGATGGAGTGTTACACTACGATGGAGCTGGGTGTTACACCGTGATGGAGTGTTAAAGTACGATGGAGCTGGGTGTTACACCGTGATGGAGTGTTACACTATGATGGAGCTGTGTATGACACCATGATGGACTGTTACAACACGATGGAGCTGGGTGTTACACTGTGATGGAGTGTTACACCACAATGGAGCTGGGTGTTACACTATGATGGCGTGTTACACGACAATGGAGCTGGGCGTTACACTATGATGGACTGTTACACCACGATGGAGCTGGGTGTTACACTCTGATGGAGTGTTACACTATGATGGAGCTGGGTGTTACACTCTGATGGAGTGTTTCAGTACGATGCAGCTAGGTGTTATACTGTGATTGACTGTTAAACCACGATGGAGCTTGGTGTTGCACAGTGATGGAGTGTTACACTATGATGGAGCTGGGTGTTACACTGTGATGGAATGTTACAGTACGATGGAGCTGGGGGTTACACTGTGATGGACTGTTACACTACGATGGAGCTTGGTGTTACACGATGATGGAGATGGGTGTTACACTGTGATGATGGAGATGGGTGTTACACTGTGATGGAGTGTTACACTGTGATGGAGCTGGGTGTTACACTGTGATGGAGTGTTACACTATGATGGAGCTGGGTGTTACACTGTGATGGAGGGTTACACTACGATGGTGCTGGGTGTTCAACTGTGATGAGTGTTACACTATGATGGAGCTGGGTGTTACACTGTGATGGAGTGTTACACTACGATGGAGTGGCGTGTTACACTGTGATGGAGTGTTACACTACGATGGAGCTGGGTTTTACACTGTGATGGAGGGTTACACTACGATGGAGCTGGATGTTCCACTGTGATGGAGTGTTACACTACGATGGAGCTGGGTGTTACACCGTGATGGAGTGTTACAGTACGATGGAGCTGGGTGTTACACCGTGATGGAGTATTACACTATGATGGAGCTGGGTATTACAGCATGATGGACTGTTACAACACGATGGAGCTGGGTGTTACACTGTGATGGAGTGTTACACCACAATGGAGCTGGGTGTTGCACTATGATGGCGTGTTACACTATGGTGGAGCTGGGTGTTACACTCTGATGGAGTGTTACACTAAGATGGAGCTGGGTGTTATACTGTGATGGACTGTTACGCTGCGATGGAGCTTGGTGTTACACAGTGATGGAGTGTTACACTATGATGGAGCTGGGTGTTACACTGTGATGGAGTGTTACACTCGATGGAGCTGGGTGTTACACTGTGATGGTGTGTTACACTATGATGGAGATGGGTGTTACACTGTGATGGAGTGTTACACTACGATGGAGCTGGGTGTTACACCGTGATGGAGTGTTACAGTACGATGGAGCTGGGTGTTACACCGTGATGGAGTGTTACACTATGATGGAGCTGGGTATTACAGCATGATGGACTGTTACAACACGATGGAGCTGGGTGTTACACCGTGATGGAGTGTTACACCACAATGGAGCTGTTTGTTACACTATGATGGTGTGTTACACTATGATGGAGCTGGGTGTTACACTCTGATGGAGTGTTACACTAAGATGGAGCTGGGTGTTATACTGTGATGGACTGTTACACCACGATGGAGCTTGGTGATCCACTGTGATGGAGTGTTACACTATGATGGAGCTGGGTGTTACACTGTGATGGAGTGTTACACTACGATGGAGTGGCGTGTTACACTGTCATGGAGTGTTACACTACGATGGAGCTGGGTGTTACACTGTGATGGTGGGTTACACTACGATGGAGCTGGGTGTTCCACTGTGATGGAGTGTTACACTACGATGGAGCTGGGTGTTACACCGTGATGGAGTGTTACAGTACGATGGAGCTGGGTGTTACACCGTGATGGAGTGTTACACTATGATGGAGCTGGGTATTACAGCATGATGGACTGTTACAACACGATGGAGCTGGGTGTTACACTGTGATGGAGTGTTACACCACAATGGAGCTGTTTGTTGCACTATGATGGCGTGTTACACTATGATGGAGATGGGTGTTACACTGTGATGGAGTGTTACACTATGATGGAGCTGGGTTGTATACTGTGATGGAGTGTTACACTCGATGGAGCTGGGTGTTACACTGTGATGGAGTGTTACACTATGATGGAGATGGGTGTTACACTGTGATGGAGTGTTACACTATGATGGAGCTGGGTTGTATACTGTGATGGAGTGTTACACTGTGATGGAGCTGGGTGTTACACTGTGATGGGGTGTTACACTGTGATGGTGTGTTACACTACGATGGAGCTGGGGGTGACACTGTGATGGAGCGTTACACTACGATGGAGCAGGATGATATACTGTGCTGGCGTGTTACAGAAATGATGGAGCTGGGTGTTACACTGTGATGGAGTGCTATACTACAATGGAGCTGAGTTTTACACTGTGATGGAGTGTTACACTACGATGGAGCTGGGTGTTACACTGTAATGTAGCGTTACACTACGATGGAGCTGGGTGTTACACTGTGATGGAGTGTTACACTGCTATGGGGCGGCGTGTAACACTGTGATAGAGCGTTACACTACGATGGAGCTGGGTGTTACACTGTGATGGAGTGTTTCACCACAATGGAGCTGGGTGTTACACTATGATGGCGTGTTACACGACAATGGAGCTGGGCGTTACACTATGATGGACTGTTACACCACGATGGAGCTGGGTGTTACACTCTGATGGAGTGTTACACTATGATGGAGCTGGGTGTTACACTCTGATGGAGTGTTACAGTACGATGCAGCTGGGTGTTATACTGTGATGGACTGTTACACCACGATGGAGCTTGGTGTTACACAGTGATGGAGTTTTACACTATGATGGAGCTGGGTGTTGCACTGTGATGGAATGTTACACTACGATAGAGCTGGGTGTTACCCTATGATAGAGTGTTACACTCGATGGAGCTGGGTGTTACACTATGATGGAGTGTTACACTAAGATGGAGCTGGGTGTTACACTGTGATGGAGTGTTACACTATGATGGAGCTGGGTGTTATACTGTGATGGAGTGTTACACTACCATGGAGCTGGGTTTTACACTCTGATGGAGTGTTAAAGTACGATGCAGCTGGGTGTTACACTGTGATGGAGTGTCACACTACGTTGGAGCTGGGTGTTAACGTGTGATGGAGTGTTACACTACGATAGAGCTGGGTGTTACCCTATGATGGAGTGTTACACGATGATGGAGATGGGTGTTACACTGTGATGGAGTGCTACACTATGATGGAGCTGGGTGTTACACTGTGATGGAGTGTTACACTATGATGGAGATGGGTGTTACACTGTGATGGCGTGTTACACTACGATGGAGCGGCGTGTTACACTGTGATGGAGTGTTACACTACGATGGCGCTGGGTGTTACACTGCGATGGAGTGTTACTCTACGATGGAGCTGGGTGTTACACTATGATGCAGGGTTGCACTACGATGGAGCTGGGTGTGACAATGCGATGGAGTGTTACACTACGCTGGAGCTGGGTTTTCCACTGTGATGGAATGTGACACTACGATGGAGCTGGGTGTTACACCGTGATGGAGTGTTAAAGTACGATGGAGCTGGGTGTTACACCGTGATGGAGTGTTACACTATGATGGAGCTGTGTATGACACCATGATGGACTGTTACAACACGATGGAGCTGGGTGTTACACTGTGATGGAGTGTTACACCACAATGGAGCTGGGTGTTACACTATGATGGCGTGTTACACGACAATGGAGCTGGGCGTTACACTATGATGGACTGTTACACCACGATGGAGCTGGGTGTTACACTCTGATGGAGTGTTACACTATGATGGAGCTGGGTGTTACACTCTGATGGAGTGTTTCAGTACGATGCAGCTAGGTGTTATACTGTGATTGACTGTTAAACCACGATGGAGCTTGGTGTTGCACAGTGATGGAGTGTTACACTATGATGGAGCTGGGTGCTACACTGTGATGGAGTGTTACACTCGATGTAGCTGGGTGTTACACTGTGATGGAGTGTTACACTATGATGGAGATGGGTGTTACACTGTGATGGAGGGTTACAGTACGATGCAGCTGGGTGTTACACTGTGATGGAGTGTCACACTACGTTGGAGCTGGGTGTTAACGTGTGATGGAGTGTTACACTACGATAGAACTGGGTGTTACCCTATGATGGAGTGTTACACTCGATGGAGCTGGGTCTTACACTGTGATGGAGTGTTACACTATGATGGAGATGGGTTTTACACTACGATGGAGCTGGGTGTTACACTGTGATGGAGTGTTACACTACGATGGACCTGCGTGTTACACTGTGATGGAGGGTTACGCTACGATGGAGCTGGGTGTTCCACTGTGATGGAGTGTTACACTACGATGGATCTGGGTGTTACACTGTGATGGAGTGTTACACTATGGTGGAGATGGGTTTTACACTACGATGGAGCTGGGTGTTACCTTGTTTTGGAGTGTTACACTACGATGGAGCTGTGTTTTACACTTTGATGGAGCGTAACACTACGATGGAGTGCGTGTTACACTGTGATGGAGCGTTACCCTACGATGGATCTGGATGTTACACTGTGATGGATTGTTACACCACAGAAAGCTGAGCATTACACTGTGAAGGACTGTTACACTACGATGGAGCTGGGTGTTATACTCTGATGGAGTGTTGCACCACGATGGAGCTGGTGTTACAGTGTAACGAAGCGTTACACTACGTTGGAGCTGCGTGTTACAGTGTGATGGAGTGTCACACTACGTTGGAGCTGGGTGTTAACGTGTGATGGAGTGTTACACTACGATAGAGCTGGGTGTTACCCTATGATAGAGTGTTACACTCGATGGAGCTGGGCGTTACACTATGATGGAGTGTTACACTAAGATGGAGCTGGGTGTTACACTGTGATGGACTGTTACACTACGATGGAGCTTGGTGTTACACGATGATGGAGATGGGTGTTACACTGTGATGATGGAGATGGGTGTTACACTGTGATGGAGTGTTACACTGTGATGGAGCTGGGTGTTACACTGTGATGGAGTGTTACACTATGATGGAGCTGGGTGTTACACTGTGATGGAGGGTTACACTACGATGGTGCTGGGTGTTCAACTGTGATGAGTGTTACACTATGATGGAGCTGGGTGTTACACTGTGATGGAGTGTTACACTACGATGGAGCTGGGTTTTACACTGTGATGGAGGGTTACACTACGATGGAGCTGGATGTTCCACTGTGATGGAGTGTTACACTACGATGGAGCTGGGTGTTACACCCTGATGGAGTGTTACCCTATAGTGGAGCTGTTTATTACACCATGATGGACTGTTACAACACGATGCAGCTGGGTCTTACACTGTGATGGAGTGTTACACCACAATGGAGCTGGGCGTTACACTATGATGGACTGTTACACCACGATGGAGCTGGGTGTTACACTCTGATGGAGTGTTACACTATGATGGAGCTGGGTGTTACACTCTGATGGAGTGTTACAGTACGATGCAACTAGGTGTTATACTGTAATGGACTTTTACACCACGATGGAGCTGGGTGTTACACTGTGATGGAGCGTTAAACTACGATTGAGCTGGGTGTTACACTGTGATGGAGTGTTACACTACGATGGAGCTGGGTGTTTCACTGTGATGGAGGGTTACACTGCGATGGAGCTGGGTGTTACACTGTGATGGAGTGTTACACTACGATGGAGTGGCGTGTTACACTGTGATGGAGGGTTACACTACGATGGAGCTGGGTGTTACACTGTGATGGAGGGTTACACTACGATGGAGCTGGGTGTTACACTGTGATGGAGGGTTACACTACGATGGAGCTGGGTGTTCCACTGTGATGCAGTGTTACACTATGATGGAGCTGGGTGTTACACAGTGATGGAGTGTTACACTCGATGGAGCTGGGTGTTACACTGTGATGGAGTGTTACACTATGATGGAGATGGGTGTTACACTGTGATGGAGTGTTAAACTACGATGGAGCTGGGTGTTGCACTGTGATGGAGTGTTACACTACGATGGAGCTGGGTGTTACACTGTGATGGAGGGTTACACTGCGATGGAGCTGGGTGTGACACTGCGATGGAGTGTCACACTACGATGGAGCTGGGTGTTCCACTGTGATGGAGTGTTACACTACGATGGAGCTGGGTGTTTCACCGTGATGGAGTGTTACAGTACGATGGAGCTGGGTGTTGCACCGTGATGGAGTGTTACACTATGATGGAGCTGGGTATTACACCATGATGGACTGTTACAACACGATGGAGCTGGGTGTTACACTGCGATGGAGTGTTTCACCACAATGGAGCTGGGTGTTACACTATGATGGCGTGTTACACGACAATGGAGCTGGGCGTTACACTATGATGGACTGTTACACCACGATGGAGCTGGGTGTTACACTCTGATGGACCTGGGTGTTACACTCTGATGGAGTGTTAGAGTACGATGCAGCTGGGTGTTATACTGTGATGGACTGTTACACCACGATGGAGCTTGGTGTTACACAGTGATGGAGTTTTACACTATGATGGAGCTGGGTGTTACACTGTGATGGAGTGTTACACTCAATGGAGCTGGGTGTTACACTGTGATGGAGTGTTACACTATGATGGAGATGGGTGTTACACTACGATGGAGCGGCGTGTTACACTGTGATGGAGTGTTACACTACGATGGAGCTGGGTGTTACACTGCGATGGAGTGTTACTCTACGATGGAGCTGGGTTTTCCACTGTGATGGAATGTGACACTACGATGGAGCTGGGTGTTACACCGTGATGGAGTGTTAAAGTACGATGGAGCTGGGTGTTACACCGTGATGGAGTGTTACACTATGATGGAGCTGTGTATTACACCATGATGGACTGTAACAACACGATGGAGCTGGGTGTTACACTGTGATGGAGTGTTACACCACAATGGAGCTGGGTGTTACACTATGATGGCGTGTTACACGACAATGGAGCTGGGCGTTACACTATGATGGACTGTTACACCACGATGGAGCTGGGTGTTACACTCTGATGGAGTGTTACACTATGATGGAGCTGGGTGTTACACTCTGATGGAGTGTTTCAGTACGATGCAGCTAGGTGTTATACTGTGATTGACTGTTAAACCACGATGGAGCTTGGTGTTGCACAGTGATGGAGTGTTACACTATGATGGAGCTGGGTGCTACACTGTGATGGAGTGTTACACTCGATGTAGCTGGGTGTTACACTGTGATGGAGTGTTACACTATGATGGAGATGGGTGTTACACTGTGATGGAGGGTTACAGTACGATGCAGCTGGGTGTTACACTGTGATGGAGTGTCACACTACGTTGGAGCTGGGTGTTAACGTGTGATGGAGTGTTACACTACGATAGAACTGGGTGTTACCCTATGATGGAGTGTTACACTCGATGGAGCTGGGTCTTACACTGTGATGGAGTGTTACACTATGATGGAGATGGGTGTTACACTACGATGGAGCGGCGTGTTACACTGTGATGGAGTGTTACACTACGATGGAGCTGGGTGTTACACTGCGATGGAGTGTTACTCTACGATGGAGCTGGGTTTTCCACTGTGATGGAATGTGACACTACGATGGAGCTGGGTGTTACACCGTGATGGAGTGTTAAAGTACGATGGAGCTGGGTGTTACACCGTGATGGAGTGTTACACTATGATGGAGCTGTGTATTACACCATGATGGACTGTAACAACACGATGGAGCTGGGTGTTACACTGTGATGGAGTGTTACACCACAATGGAGCTGGGTGTTACACTATGATGGCGTGTTACACGACAATGGAGCTGGGCGTTACACTATGATGGACTGTTACACCACGATGGAGCTTGGTGTTACACGATGATGGAGATGGGTGTTACACTGTGATGATGGAGATGGGTGTTACACTGTGATGGAGTGTTACACTGTGATGGAGCTGGGTGTTACACTGTGATGGAGTGTTACACTATGATGGAGCTGGGTGTTACACTGTGATGGAGGGTTACACTACGATGGTGCTGGGTGTTCAACTGTGATGAGTGTTACACTATGATGGAGCTGGGTGTTACACTGTGATGGAGTGTTACACTACGATGGAGCTGGGTTTTACACTGTGATGGAGGGTTACACTACGATGGAGCTGGATGTTCCACTGTGATGGAGTGTTACACTACGATGGAGCTGGGTGTTACACCGTGATGGAGTGTTACAGTACGATGGAGCTGGGTGTTACACCGTGATGGAGTATTACACTATGATGGAGCTGGGTATTACAGCATGATGGACTGTTACAACACGATGGAGCTGGGTGTTACACTGTGATGGAGTGTTACACCACAATGGAGCTGGGTGTTACACTATGATGGCGTGTTACACTATGGTGGAGCTGGGTGTTACACTCTGATGGAGTGTTACACTAAGATGGAGCTGGGTGTTATACTGTGATGGACTGTTACGCTGCGATGGAGCTTGGTGTTACACAGTGATGGAGTGTTACACTATGATGGAGCTGGGTGTTACACTGTGATGGAGTGTTACACTCGATGGAGCTGGGTGTTACACTGTGATGGTGTGTTACACTATGATGGAGATGGGTGTTACACTGTGATGGAGTGTTACACTACGATGGAGCTGGGTGTTACACCGTGATGGAGTGTTACAGTACGATGGAGCTGGGTGTTACACCGTGATGGAGTGTTACACTATGATGGAGCTGGGTATTACAGCATGATGGACTGTTACAGCACGATGGAGCTGGGTGTTACACCGTGATGGAGTGTTACACCACAATGGAGCTGTTTGTTACACTATGATGGTGTGTTACACTATGATGGAGCTGGGTGTTACACTCTGATGGAGTGTTACACTACGATGGAGTGGCGTGTTACACTGTCATGGAGTGTTACACTACGATGGAGCTGGGTGTTACACTGTGATGGTGGGTTACACTACGATGGAGCTGGGTGTTCCACTGTGATGGAGTGTTACACTACGATGGAGCTGGGTGTTACACCGTGATGGAGTGTTACAGTACGATGGAGCTGGGTGTTACACCGTGATGGAGTGTTACACTATGATGGAGCTGGGTATTACAGCATGATGGACTGTTACAACACGATGGAGCTGGGTGTTACACTGTGATGGAGTGTTACACCACAATGGAGCTGTTTGTTGCACTATGATGGCGTGTTACACTATGATGGAGATGGGTGTTACACTGTGATGGAGTGTTACACTATGATGGAGCTGGGTTGTATACTGTGATGGAGTGTTACACTCGATGGAGCTGGGTGTTACACTGTGATGGAGTGTTACACTATGATGGAGATGGGTGTTACACTGTGATGGAGTGTTACACTATGATGGAGCTGGGTTGTATACTGTGATGGAGTGTTACACTGTGATGGAGCTGGGTGTTACACTGTGATGGGGTGTTACACTGTGATGGTGTGTTACACTACGATGGAGCTGGGGGTGACACTGTGATGGAGCGTTACACTACGATGGAGCAGGATGATATACTGTGCTGGCGTGTTACAGAAATGATGGAGCTGGGTGTTACACTGTGATGGAGTGCTATACTACAATGGAGCTGAGTTTTACACTGTGATGGAGTGTTACACTACGATGGAGCTGGGTGTTACACTGTAATGTAGCGTTACACTACGATGGAGCTGGGTGTTACACTGTGATGGAGTGTTACACTGCTATGGGGCGGCGTGTAACACTGTGATAGAGCGTTACACTACGATGGAGCTGGGTGTTACACTGTGATGGAGTGTTTCACCACAATGGAGCTGGGTGTTACACTATGATGGCGTGTTACACGACAATGGAGCTGGGCGTTACACTATGATGGACTGTTACACCACGATGGAGCTGGGTGTTACACTCTGATGGAGTGTTACACTATGATGGAGCTGGGTGTTACACTCTGATGGAGTGTTACAGTACGATGCAGCTGGGTGTTTTACTGTGATGGACTGTTACACCACGATGGAGCTTGGTGTTACACAGTGATGGAGTTTTACACTATGATGGAGCTGGGTGTTGCACTGTGATGGAATGTTACACTACGATAGAGCTGGGTGTTACCCTATGATAGAGTGTTACACTCGATGGAGCTGGGTGTTACACTATGATGGAGTGTTACACTAAGATGGAGCTGGGTGTTACACTGTGATGGAGTGTTACACTATGATGGAGCTGGGTGTTATACTGTGATGGAGTGTTACACTACCATGGAGCTGGGTTTTACACTCTGATGGAGTGTTAAAGTACGATGCAGCTGGGTGTTACACTGTGATGGAGTGTCACACTACGTTGGAGCTGGGTGTTAACGTGTGATGGAGTGTTACACTACGATAGAGCTGGGTGTTACCCTATGATGGAGTGTTACACGATGATGGAGATGGGTGTTACACTGTGATGGAGTGCTACACTATGATGGAGCTGGGTGTTACACTGTGATGGAGTGTTACACTATGATGGAGATGGGTGTTACACTGTGATGGCGTGTTACACTACGATGGAGCGGCGTGTTACACTGTGATGGAGTGTTACACTACGATGGCGCTGGGTGTTACACTGCGATGGAGTGTTACTCTACGATGGAGCTGGGTGTTACACTATGATGCAGGGTTGCACTACGATGGAGCTGGGTGTGACAATGCGATGGAGTGTTACACTACGCTGGAGCTGGGTTTTCCACTGTGATGGAATGTGACACTACGATGGAGCTGGGTGTTACACCGTGATGGAGTGTTAAAGTACGATGGAGCTGGGTGTTACACCGTGATGGAGTGTTACACTATGATGGAGCTGTGTATGACACCATGATGGACTGTTACAACACGATGGAGCTGGGTGTTACACTGTGATGGAGTGTTACACCACAATGGAGCTGGGTGTTACACTATGATGGCGTGTTACACGACAATGGAGCTGGGCGTTACACTATGATGGACTGTTACACCACGATGGAGCTGGGTGTTACACTCTGATGGAGTGTTTCAGTACGATGCAGCTAGGTGTTATACTGTGATTGACTGTTAAACCACGATGGAGCTTGGTGTTGCACAGTGATGGAGTGTTACACTATGATGGAGCTGGGTGTTACACTGTGATGGAATGTTACAGTACGATGGAGCTGGGGGTTACACTGTGATGGACTGTTACACTACGATGGAGCTTGGTGTTACACGATGATGGAGATGGGTGTTACACTGTGATGATGGAGATGGGTGTTACACTGTGATGGAGTGTTACACTATGATGGAGATGGGTGTTACACTGTGATGGAGGGTTACAGTACGATGCAGCTGGGTGTTACACTGTGATGGAGTGTCACACTACGTTGGAGCTGGGTGTTAACGTGTGATGGAGTGTTACACTACGATAGAACTGGGTGTTACCCTATGATGGAGTGTTACACTCGATGGAGCTGGGTCTTACACTGTGATGGAGTGTTACACTATGATGGAGATGGGTTTTACACTACGATGGAGCTGGGTGTTACACTGTGATGGAGTGTTACACTACGATGGACCTGCGTGTTACACTGTGATGGAGGGTTACGCTACGATGGAGCTGGGTGTTCCACTGTGATGGAGTGTTACACTACGATGGATCTGGGTGTTACACTGTGATGGAGTGTTACACTATGGTGGAGATGGGTTTTACACTACGATGGAGCTGGGTGTTACCTTGTTTTGGAGTGTTACACTACGATGGAGCTGTGTTTTACACTTTGATGGAGCGTAACACTACGATGGAGTGCGTGTTACACTGTGATGGAGCGTTACCCTACGATGGATCTGGATGTTACACTGTGATGGATTGTTACACCACAGAAAGCTGAGCATTACACTGTGAAGGACTGTTACACTACGATGGAGCTGGGTGTTATACTCTGATGGAGTGTTGCACCACGATGGAGCTGGTGTTACAGTGTAACGAAGCGTTACACTACGTTGGAGCTGCGTGTTACAGTGTGATGGAGTGTCACACTACGTTGGAGCTGGGTGTTAACGTGTGATGG
Organism: Mobula birostris; assembly: GCF_030028105.1. NCBI lineage: Eukaryota > Metazoa > Chordata > Chondrichthyes > Myliobatiformes > Myliobatidae > Mobula > Mobula birostris. Next base: position 61,338 of record NW_027278713.1, on the reverse strand, counting down.
AGTGTTACACTACGATAGAGCTGGGTGTTACCCTATGATAGAGTGTTACACTCGATGGAGCTGGGCGTTACACTATGATGGAGTGTTACACTAAGATGGAGCTGGGTGTTACACTGTGATGGACTGTTACACTACGATGGAGCTTGGTGTTACACGATGATGGAGATGGGTGTTACACTGTGATGATGGAGATGGGTGTTACACTGTGATGGAGTGTTACACTGTGATGGAGCTGGGTGTTACACTGTGATGGAGTGTTACACTATGATGGAGCTGGGTGTTACACTGTGATGGAGGGTTACACTACGATGGTGCTGGGTGTTCAACTGTGATGAGTGTTACACTATGATGGAGCTGGGTGTTACACTGTGATGGAGTGTTACACTACGATGGAGCTGGGTTTTACACTGTGATGGAGGGTTACACTACGATGGAGCTGGATGTTCCACTGTGATGGAGTGTTACACTACGATGGAGCTGGGTGTTACACCGTGATGGAGTGTTACAGTACGATGGAGCTGGGTGTTACACTGTGATGGAGTGTTACACTATGATGGAGCTGGGTGTTACACTGTGATGGAGGGTTACACTACGATGGTGCTGGGTGTTCAACTGTGATGAGTGTTACACTATGATGGAGCTGGGTGTTACACTGTGATGGAGTGTTACACTATGATGGAGCTGGGTGTTACACTGTGATGGAGTGTTACACTCGATGGAGCTGGGTGTTACACTGTGATGGTGTGTTACACTATGATGGAGCTGGGTATTACAGCATGATGGACTGTTACAACACGATGGAGCTGGGTGTTACACCGTGATGGAGTGTTACACCACAATGGAGCTGTTTGTTACACTATGATGGTGTGTTACACTATGATGGAGCTGGGTGTTACACTCTGATGGAGTGTTACACTAAGATGGAGCTGGGTGTTATACTGTGATGGACTGTTACACCACGATGGAGCTTGGTGATCCACTGTGATGGAGTGTTACACTATGATGGAGCTGGGTGTTACACTGTGATGGAGTGTTACACTACGATGGAGTGGCGTGTTACACTGTCATGGAGTGTTACACTACGATGGAGCTGGGTGTTACACTGTGATGGTGGGTTACACTACGATGGAGCTGGGTGTTCCACTGTGATGGAGTGTTACACTACGATGGAGCTGGGTGTTACACCGTGATGGAGTGTTACACCACAATGGAGCTGTTTGTTACACTATGATGGTGTGTTACACTATGATGGAGCTGGGTGTTACACTCTGATGGAGTGTTACACTAAGATGGAGCTGGGTGTTATACTATGATGGACTGTTACACCACGATGGAGCTTGGTGATCCACTGTGATGGAGTGTTACACTATGATGGAGCTGGGTGTTACACTGTGATGGAGTGTTACACTACGATGGAGTGGCGTGTTACACTGTCATGGAGTGTTACACTACGATGGAGCTGGGTGTTACACCGTGATGGAGTGTTACACTATGATGGAGCTGGGTATTACAGCATGATGGACTGTTACAACACGATGGAGCTGGGTGTTACACTGTGATGGAGTGTCACACCACAATGGAGCTGTTTGTTGCACTATGATGGCGTGTTACACTATGATGGAGATGGGTGTTACACTGTGATGGAGTGTTACACTATGATGGAGCTGGGTTGTATACTGTGATGGAGTGTTACACTCGATGGAGCTGGGTGTTACACTGTGATGGAGTGTTACACTATGATGGAGATGGGTGTTACACTGTGATGGAGTGTTACACTATGATGGAGCTGGGTTGTATACTGTGATGGAGTGTTACACTGTGATGGAGCTGGGTGTTACACTGTGATGGGGTGTTACACTGTGATGGTGTGTTACACTACGATGGAGCTGGGGGTGACACTGTGATGGAGCGTTACACTACGATGGAGCAGGATGATATACTGTGCTGGCGTGTTACAGAAATGATGGAGCTGGGTGTTACACTGTGATGGAGTGCTATACTACAATGGAGCTGAGTTTTACACTGTGATGGAGTGTTACACTACGATGGAGCTGGGTGTTACACTGTAATGTAGCGTTACACTACGATGGAGCTGGGTGTTACACTGTGATGGAGTGTTACACTGCTATGGGGCGGCGTGTAACACTGTGATAGAGCGTTACACTACGATGGAGCTGGGTGTTCCACTGTGATGGAGTGTTACACTACGATGGAGCTGGGTGTTACACCGTGATGGAGTGTTACAGTACGATGGAGCTGGGTGTTACACCGTGATGCAGTGTTACACTATGATGGAGCTGGGTATTACACAATGATGGACTGTTACAACACGATGGAGCTTGGTGTTACACTGTGATGGAGTGTTACACCACAATGGAGCTGGGTGTTATTCTGTGATGGACTGTTACACCACGATGGAGCTGGGTGTTACACAGTGATGGAGTGTTACACTATGATGGAGCTGGGTGTTACACAGTGATGGAATGTTACACTACGATAGAGCTGGGTGTTACCCTATGATAGAGTGTTACACTCGATGGAGCTGGGTGTTACACTATGATGGAGTGTTACACTAAGATGGAGCTGGGTTTTACACAGTGATGGAATGTTACACTACGATGGAGCCTGGTGTTTTACTGTGATGGAGTGTTAGACTATGATGGAGCTGGGTGTTATACTGTGATGGAGTGTTACACTACGATGGAGCTGGGTGTTCCACTGTGATGGAGTGTTACACCACAATGGAGCTGGGTATTACACTATGATGGCGTGTTACACGACAATGGAGCTGGGCGTTACACTGTGATGGAATGTTACACTACGATAGAGCTGTGTGTTACCTTATGATAGAGTGTTACACACGATGGAGCAGGGTGTTACACTATGATGGAGTGTTACAGTACGATGGAGCTGGGTGTTACACCGTGATGGAGTGTTACACTACGATGGAGCTGGGTATTACACCGTAATGGAGTGTTACAGTACGATGGAGCTGGGAGTTACACCGTGATGCAGTGTTACACTATGATGGAGCTGGGTATTACACAATGATGGACTGTTACAACACGATGGAGCTTGGTGTTACACTGTGATGGAGTGTTACACCACAATGGAGCTGGGTGTTATTCTGTGATGGACTGTTACACCACGATGGAGCTGGGTGTTACACAGTGATGGAGTGTTACACTATGATGGAGCTGGGTGTTACACAGTGATGGAATGTTACACTACGATAGAGCTGGGTGTTACCCTTTGATAGAGTGTTACACTCGATGGAGCTGGGTGTTACACTATGATGGAGTGTTACACTAAGATGGAGCTGGGTTTTACACAGTGATGGAATGTTACACTACGATAGAGCTGGGTGTTACCCCATGATAGAGTGTTACACTCGATGGAGCTCGGTGTTACACTATGATGGAATGTTACACTACGATGGAGCTGGGTGTTATACTGTGATGGAGTGTTACACTACCATGGAGCTAGGTGTTACACTCTGCTGGAGTGTTACAGTACGATGCAGCTGGGTGTTACACTGTGATGGAGTGTCACACTGCATTGGAGCTGGGTGTTAACGTGTGATGGAGTGTTACACTACGATAGAGCTGGGTGTTACCCTATGATGGAGTGTTACACGATGATGGAGATGGGTGTTACACTGTGATAGAGTGTTACGCTATGATGGAGCTGGGTGTTACACTGTGATGGAGTGTTACACTATGATGGAGCTGGGTGTTACACTGTGATGGAGTGTTACACCACAATGGAGCTGGGTGTTATACTGTGATGGACTGTAACACCACGATGGAGCTGGGTGTTACACAGTGATGGAGTGTTACACTATGATGGAGCTGGGTGTTACACAGTGATGGAATTTTACACTACGATAGAGCTGGGTGTTACCCTATGATAGAGTGTTACACTCGATGGAGCTGGGTGTTACACTATGATGGGGTGTTACACTAAGATGGAGTTGGGTGTTACACAGTGATGGAATGTTACACTACGATAGAGCTGGGTGTTACCCCATGATAGAGTGTTACACTCGATGCAGCTGGGTGTTACACTATGATGGAGTGTTACACTAAGATGGAGCTGGGTGTTACACTGTGATGGAGTGTTACACCAGAATGGGGCTGGGTGTTACACTGTGATGGAGTGTTACACCACGATGGGCTGGGTGTTACACTGTGATGGAGTGTTACACTGCGATGGAGCTAGGTGTTACACTGTGATGGGGTGTTACACTACGATGGAGCTGGGTGTTACACTGTGATGGAGTGCTATACTACAATGGAGCTGACTTTTACAGTGTGATGGAATGTTACACTACGATGGAGCTGGGTGTTACACTGCAATTCAGCGTTACACTACGATAGAGCTGGGTGTTACCCTATGATAGAGTGTTACACTCGTTGGAGCTGGGTGTTACACTATGATGGAGTGTTACACTAAGATGGAGCTGGGCGTTACACTGTGATGGAGTGTTACAGTACGATGCAGCTGGGTGTTACACTGTGATGGAATGTTACTGTATGATGGAGCTGGAGGTTACACTGTGATGGAGTGTTACACTACGATGGAGCAGGGTGTTACACTCTGATGGAGTGCTACACTACGATGGAGCTGGGTGTTACACTGTGATGGAGTGTTACACTACGATGGAGCAAGGTGTTACACTATGATGGAGTCTTACACTATAATGGAGTGTTACACCACGATGGAGGTGGGTGTTACACTATGATGGACTGTTACACCACGATGGAGTGCGTGTTACACTATGATGGAGCTGGCTGCTACACTATGATGGAGCTGGGTGGTACAACACTGTGATGGAGTGTTACACTACGATGGAGCTGGGTCTTACACTGTGATGGAATGTTACACTATGATGGAGCTGGGTGTTACACTGTGATGGAGTGTTACACTATGATGGAGATGGGTGTTACACTGTGATGGCGTGTTACACTACGATGGACGGCGTGTTACACTGTGATGGAGTGTTACACTACGATGGCGCTGGGTGTTACACTGCGATGGAGTGTTACTCTACGATGGAGCTGGGTGTTACACTATGATGCAGGGTTGCACTACGATGGAGCTGGGTGTGACAATGCGATGGAGTGTTACACTACGCTGGAGCTGGGTTTTCCACTGTGATGGAATGTGACACTACGATGGAGCTGGGTGTTACACCGTGATGGAGTGTTAAAGTACGATGGAGCTGGGTGTTACACCGTGATGGAGTGTTACACTATGATGGAGCTGTGTATGACACCATGATGGACTGTTACAACACGATGGAGCTGGGTGTTACACTGTGATGGAGTGTTACACCACAATGGAGCTGGGTGTTACACTATGATGGCGTGTTACACGACAATGGAGCTGGGCGTTACACTATGATGGACTGTTACACCACGATGGAGCTGGGTGTTACACTCTGATGGAGTGTTACACTATGATGGAGCTGGGTGTTACACTCTGATGGAGTGTTTCAGTACGATGCAGCTAGGTGTTATACTGTGATTGACTGTTAAACCACGATGGAGCTTGGTGTTGCACAGTGATGGAGTGTTACACTATGATGGAGCTGGGTGCTACACTGTGATGGAGTGTTACACTCGATGTAGCTGGGTGTTACACTGTGATGGAGTGTTACACTATGATGGAGCTGGGTGTTACACTGTGATGGAATGTTACAGTACGATGGAGCTGGGGGTTACACTGTGATGGACTGTTACACTACGATGGAGCTTGGTGTTACACGATGATGGAGATGGGTGTTACACTGTGATGATGGAGATGGGTGTTACACTGTGATGGAGTGTTACACTATGATGGAGATGGGTGTTACACTGTGATGGAGTGCTACACTATGATGGAGCTGGGTGTTACACTGTGATGGAGTGTTACACTATGATGGAGATGGGTGTTACACTGTGATGGCGTGTTACACTACGATGGACGGCGTGTTACACTGTGATGGAGTGTTACACTACGATGGCGCTGGGTGTTACACTGCGATGGAGTGTTACTCTACGATGGAGCTGGGTGTTACACTATGATGCAGGGTTGCACTACGATGGAGCTGGGTGTGACAATGCGATGGAGTGTTACACTACGCTGGAGCTGGGTTTTCCACTGTGATGGAATGTGACACTACGATGGAGCTGGGTGTTACACCGTGATGGAGTGTTAAAGTACGATGGAGCTGGGTGTTACACCGTGATGGAGTGTTACACTATGATGGAGCTGTGTATGACACCATGATGGACTGTTACAACACGATGGAGCTGGGTGTTACACTGTGATGGCGTGTTACACGACAATGGAGCTGGGCGTTACACTATGATGGACTGTTACACCACGATGGAGCTGGGTGTTACACTCTGATGGAGTGTTACACTATGATGGAGCTGGGTGTTACACTCTGATGGAGTGTTTCAGTACGATGCAGCTAGGTGTTATACTGTGATTGACTGTTAAACCACGATGGAGCTTGGTGTTGCACAGTGATGGAGTGTTACACTATGATGGAGCTGGGTGTTACACTGTGATGGAATGTTACAGTACGATGGAGCTGGGGGTTACACTGTGATGGACTGTTACACTACGATGGAGCTTGGTGTTACACGATGATGGAGATGGGTGTTACACTGTGATGATGGAGATGGGTGTTACACTGTGATGGAGTGTTACACTATGATGGAGATGGGTGTTACACTGTGATGGAGGGTTACAGTACGATGCAGCTGGGTGTTACACTGTGATGGAGTGTCACACTACGTTGGAGCTGGGTGTTAACGTGTGATGGAGTGTTACACTACGATAGAACTGGGTGTTACCCTATGATGGAGTGTTACACTCGATGGAGCTGGGTCTTACACTGTGATGGAGTGTTACACTATGATGGAGATGGGTTTTACACTACGATGGAGCTGGGTGTTACACTGTGATGGAGTGTTACACTACGATGGACCTGCGTGTTACACTGTGATGGAGGGTTACGCTACGATGGAGCTGGGTGTTCCACTGTGATGGAGTGTTACACTACGATGGATCTGGGTGTTACACTGTGATGGAGTGTTACACTATGGTGGAGATGGGTTTTACACTACGATGGAGCTGGGTGTTACCTTGTTTTGGAGTGTTACACTACGATGGAGCTGTGTTTTACACTTTGATGGAGCGTAACACTACGATGGAGTGCGTGTTACACTGTGATGGAGCGTTACCCTACGATGGATCTGGATGTTACACTGTGATGGATTGTTACACCACAGAAAGCTGAGCATTACACTGTGAAGGACTGTTACACTACGATGGAGCTGGGTGTTATACTCTGATGGAGTGTTGCACCACGATGGAGCTGGTGTTACAGTGTAACGAAGCGTTACACTACGTTGGAGCTGCGTGTTACAGTGTGATGGAGTGTCACAATACGTTGGAGCTGGGTGTTAACGTGTGATGGAGTGTTACACTACGATAGAGCTGGGTGTTACCCTATGATAGAGTGTTACACTCGATGGAGCTGGGCGTTACACTATGATGGAGTGTTACACTAAGATGGAGCTGGGTGTTACACTGTGATGGACTGTTACACTACGATGGAGCTTGGTGTTACACGATGATGGAGATGGGTGTTACACTGTGATGATGGAGATGGGTGTTACACTGTGATGGAGTGTTACACTGTGATGGAGCTGGGTGTTATGTGATGGAGTGTTACACTATGATGGAGCTGGGTGTTACACTGTGATGGAGGGTTACACTACGATGGTGCTGGGTGTTCAACTGTGATGAGTGTTACACTATGATGGAGCTGGGTGTTACACTGTGATGGAGTGTTACACTACGATGGAGCTGGGTTTTACACTGTGATGGAGGGTTACACTACGATGGAGCTGGATGTTCCACTGTGATGGAGTGTTACACTACGATGGAGCTGGGTGTTACACCGTGATGGAGTGTTACAGTACGATGGAGCTGGGTGTTACACTGTGATGGAGTGTTACACTATGATGGAGCTGGGTGTTACACTGTGATGGAGGGTTACACTACGATGGTGCTGGGTGTTCAACTGTGATGAGTGTTACACTATGATGGAGCTGGGTGTTACACTGTGATGGAGTGTTACACTATGATGGAGCTGGGTGTTACACTGTGATGGAGTGTTACACTCGATGGAGCTGGGTGTTACACTCTGATGGTGTGTTACACTATGATGGAGCCTGGGTATTACAGCATGATGGACTGTTACAACACGATGGAGCTGGGTGTTACACCGTGATGGAGTGTTACACCACAATGGAGCTGTTTGTTACACTATGATGGTGTGTTACACTATGATGGAGCTGGGTGTTACACTCTGATGGAGTGTTACACTAAGATGGAGCTGGGTGTTATACTGTGATGGACTGTTTACACCACGATGGAGCTTGGTGATCCACTGTGATGGAGTGTTTACACTATGATGGAGCTGGGTTGTATACTGTGATGGAGTGTTACACTCGATGGAGCTGGGTGTTACACTGTGATGGAGTGTTACACTATGATGGAGATGGGTGTTACACTGTGATGGAGTGTTACACTATGATGGAGCTGGGTTGTATACTGTGATGGAGTGTTACACTGTGATGGAGCTGGGTGTTACACTGTGATGGGGTGTTACACTGTGATGGTGTGTTACACTACGATGGAGCTGGGGGTGACACTGTGATGGAGCGTTACACTACGATGGAGCAGGATGATATACTGTGCTGGCGTGTTACAGAAATGATGGAGCTGGGTGTTACACTGTGATGGAGTGCTATACTACAATGGAGCTGAGTTTTACACTGTGATGGAGTGTTACACTACGATGGAGCTGGGTGTTACACTGTAATGTAGCGTTACACTACGATGGAGCTGGGTGTTACACTGTGATGGAGTGTTACACTGCTATGGGGCGGCGTGTAACACTGTGATAGAGCGTTACACTACGATGGAGCTGGGTGTTACACTGTGATGGAGTGTTTCACCACAATGGAGCTGGGTGTTACACTATGATGGCGTGTTACACGACAATGGAGCTGGGCGTTACACTATGATGGACTGTTACACCACGATGGAGCTGGGTGTTACACTCTGATGGAGTGTTACACTATGATGGAGCTGGGTGTTACACTCTGATGGAGTGTTACAGTACGATGCAGCTGGGTGTTATACTGTGATGGACTGTTACACCACGATGGAGCTTGGTGTTACACAGTGATGGAGTTTTACACTATGATGGAGCTGGGTGTTGCACTGTGATGGAATGTTACACTACGATAGAGCTGGGTGTTACCCTATGATAGAGTGTTACACTCGATGGAGCTGGGTGTTACACTATGATGGAGTGTTACACTAAGATGGAGCTGGGTGTTACACTGTGATGGAGTGTTACACTATGATGGAGCTGGGTGTTATACTGTGATGGAGTGTTACACTACCATGGAGCTGGGTTTTACACTCTGATGGAGTGTTAAAGTACGATGCAGCTGGGTGTTACACTGTGATGGAGTGTCACACTACGTTGGAGCTGGGTGTTAACGTGTGATGGAGTGTTACACTACGATAGAGCTGGGTGTTACCCTATGATGGAGTGTTACACGATGATGGAGATGGGTGTTACACTGTGATGGAGTGCTACACTATGATGGAGCTGGGTGTTACACTGTGATGGAGTGTTACACTATGATGGAGATGGGTGTTACACTGTGATGGCGTGTTACACTACGATGGAGCGGCGTGTTACACTGTGATGGAGTGTTACACTACGATGGCGCTGGGTGTTACACTGCGATGGAGTGTTACTCTACGATGGAGCTGGGTGTTACACTATGATGCAGGTTTGCACTGCGATGGAGCTGGGTGTGACAATGCGATGGAGTGTTACACTACGCTGGAGCTGGGTTTTCCACTGTGATGGAATGTGACACTACGATGGAGCTGGGTGTTACACCGTGATGGAGTGTTAAAGTACGATGGAGCTGGGTGTTACACCGTGATGGAGTGTTACACTATGATGGAGCTGTGTATGACACCATGATGGACTGTTACAACACGATGGAGCTGGGTGTTACACTGTGATGGAGTGTTACACCACAATGGAGCTGGGTGTTACACTATGATGGCGTGTTACACGACAATGGAGCTGGGCGTTACACTATGATGGACTGTTACACCACGATGGAGCTGGGTGTTACACTCTGATGGAGTGTTACACTATGATGGAGCTGGGTGTTACACTCCGATGGAGTGTTTCAGTACGATGCAGCTAGGTGTTATACTGTGATTGACTGTTAAACCACGATGGAGCTTGGTGTTGCACAGTGATGGAGTGTTACACTATGATGGAGATGGGTGTTACACTGTGATGATGGAGATGGGTGTTACACTGTGATGGAGTGTTACACTATGATGGAGATGGGTGTTACACTGTGATGGAGGGTTACAGTACGATGCAGCTGGGTGTTACACTGTGATGGAGTGTCACACTACGTTGGAGCTGGGTGTTAACGTGTGATGGAGTGTTACACTACGATAGAACTGGGTGTTACCCTATGATGGAGTGTTACACTCGATGGAGCTGGGTCTTACACTGTGATGGAGTGTTACACTATGATGGAGATGGGTTTTACACTACGATGGAGCTGGGTGTTACACTGTGATGGAGTGTTACACTACGATGGACCTGCGTGTTACACTGTGATGGAGGGTTACGCTACGATGGAGCTGGGTGTTCCACTGTGATGGAGTGTTACACTACGATGGATCTGGGTGTTACACTGTGATGGAGTGTTACACTATGGTGGAGATGGGTTTTTACACTACGATGGAGCTGGGTGTTACCTTGTTTTGGAGTGTTACACTACGATGGAGCTGTGTTTTACACTTTGATGGAGCGTAACACTACGATGGAGTGCGTGTTACACGTGTTACCTGGAGCGTTACCCTACGATGGATCTGGATGTTACACTGTGATGGATTGTTACACCACAGAAAGCTGAGCATTACACTGTGAAGGACTGTTACACTACGATGGAGCTGGGTGTTATACTCTGATGGAGTGTTTGCACCACGATGGAGCTGGTGTTACAGTGTAACGAAGCGTTACACTACGTTGGAGCTGCGTGTTACAGTGTGATGGAGTGTCACAATACGTTGGAGCTGGGTGTTAACGTGTGATGGAGTGTTACACTACGATAGAGCTGGGTGTTACCCTATGATAGAGTGTTACACTCGATGGAGCTGGGCGTTACACTATGATGGAGTGTTACACTAAGATGGAGCTGGGTGTTACACTGTGATGGACTGTTACACTACGATGGAGCTTGGTGTTACACGATGATGGAGATGGGTGTTACACTGTGATGATGGAGATGGGTGTTACACTGTGATGGAGTGTTACACTGTGATGGAGCTGGGTGTTACACTGTGATGGAGTGTTACACTATGATGGAGCTGGGTGTTACACTGTGATGGAGGGTTACACTACGATGGTGCTGGGTGTTCAACTGTGATGAGTGTTACACTACGATGGAGCTGGGTGTTACACTGTGATGGAGTGTTACACTACGATGGAGCTGGGTTTTACACTGTGATGGAGGGTTACACTACGATGGAGCTGGATGTTCCACTGTGATGGAGTGTTACACTACGATGGAGCTGGGTGTTACACCCTGATGGAGTGTTACCCTATAGTGGAGCTGTTTATTACACCATGATGGACTGTTACAACACGATGCAGCTGGGTCTTACACTGTGATGGAGTGTTACACCACAATGGAGCTGGGCGTTACACTATGATGGACTGTTACACCACGATGGAGCTGGGTGTTACACTCTGATGGAGTGTTACACTATGATGGAGCTGGGTGTTACACTCTGATGGAGTGTTACAGTACGATGCAACTAGGTGTTATACTGTAATGGACTTTTACACCACGATGGAGCTGGGTGTTACACTGTGATGGAGCGTTAAACTACGATTGAGCTGGGTGTTACACTGTGATGGAGTGTTACACTACGATGGAGCTGGGTGTTTCACTGTGATGGAGGGTTACACTGCGATGGAGCTGGGTGTTACACTGTGATGGAGTGTTACACTACGATGGAGTGGCGTGTTACACTGTGATGGAGGGTTACACTACGATGGAGCTGGGTGTTACACTGTGATGGAGGGTTACACTACGATGGAGCTGGGTGTTACACTGTGATGGAGGGTTACACTACGATGGAGCTGGGTGTTCCACTGTGATGCAGTGTTACACTATGATGGAGCTGGGTGTTACACAGTGATGGAGTGTTACACTCGATGGAGCTGGGTGTTACACTGTGATGGAGTGTTACACTATGATGGAGATGGGTGTTACACTGTGATGGAGTGTTAAACTACGATGGAGCTGGGTGTTGCACTGTGATGGAGTGTTTACACTACGATGGAGCTGGGTGTTACACTGTGATGGAGGGTTACACTGCGATGGAGCTGGGTGTGACACTGCGATGGAGTGGTCACACTACGATGGAGCTGGGTGTTTCCACTGTGATGGAGTGTTACACTACGATGGAGCTGGGTGTTTTCACCGTGATGGAGTGTTACAGTACGATGGAGCTGGGTGTTGCACCGTGATGGAGTGTTACACTATGATGGAGCTGGGTATTACACCATGATGGGACTGTTACAACACGATGGAGCTGGGTGTTACACTGCGATGGAGTGTTTCACCACAATGGAGCTGGGTGTTACACTATGATGGCGTGTTACACGACAATGGAAGCTGGGCGTTACACTATGATGGACTGTTACACCACGATGGAGCTGGGTGTTACACTCTGATGGACCTGGGTGTTACACTCTGATGGAGTGTTAGAGTACGATGCAGCTGGGTGTTATACTGTGATGGGGACTGTTACACCACGATGGAGCTTGGTGTTACACAGTGATGGAGTTTTACACTATGATGGAGCTGGGTGTTACACTGTGATGGAGTGTTACACTCAATGGAGCTGGGTGTTACACTGTGATGGAGTGTTACACTATGATGGAGGATGGGTGTTACACTACGATGGAGCGGCGTGTTACACTGTGATGGAGTGTTACACTACGATGGAGCTGGGTGTTACACTGCGATGGAGTGTTACTCTACGATGGAGCTGGGTTTTCCACTGTGATGGAATGTGACACTACGATGGAGCTGGGGTGTTACACCGTGATGGAGTGTTAAAGTACGATGGAGCTGGGTGTTACACCGTGATGGAGTGTTTACACTATGATGGAGCTGTGTATTACACCATGATGGACTGTAACAACACGATGGAGCTGGGTGTTACACTGTGATGGAGTGTTACACCACAATGGAGCTGGGGTGTTTACACTATGATGGCGTGTTACACGACAATGGAGCTGGGCGTTACACTATGATGGACTGTTACACCACGATGGAGCTGGGTGTTACACTCTGATGGAGTGTTACACTATGATGGAGCTGGGTGTTACACTCTGATGGAGTGTTTCAGTACGATGCAGCTAGGTGTTATACTGTGATTGACTGTTAAACCACGATGGAGCTTGGTGTTGCACAGTGATGGAGTGTTACACTATGATGGAGCTGGGTGCTACACTGTGATGGAGTGTTACACTCGATGTAGCTGGGTGTTACACTGTGATGGAGTGTTACACTATGATGGAGATGGGTGTTACACTGTGATGGAGGGTTACAGTACGATGCAGCTGGGTGTTACACTGTGATGGAGTGTCACACTACGTTGGAGCTGGGTGTTAACGTGTGATGGAGTGTTACACTACGATAGAACTGGGTGTTACCCTATGATGGAGTGTTACACTCGATGGAGCTGGGTCTTACACTGTGATGGAGTGTTACACTATGATGGAGATGGGTGTTACACTACGATGGAGCGGCGTGTTACACTGTGATGGAGTGTTACACTACGATGGAGCTGGGTGTTACACTGCGATGGAGTGTTACTCTACGATGGAGCTGGGTTTTCCACTGTGATGGAATGTGACACTACGATGGAGCTGGGTGTTACACCGTGATGGAGTGTTAAAGTACGATGGAGCTGGGTGTTACACCGTGATGGAGTGTTACACTATGATGGAGCTGTGTATTACACCATGATGGACTGTAACAACACGATGGAGCTGGGTGTTACACTGTGATGGAGTGTTACACCACAATGGAGCTGGGTGTTACACTATGATGGCGTGTTACACGACAATGGAGCTGGGCGTTACACTATGATGGACTGTTACACCACGATGGAGCTTGGTGTTACACGATGATGGAGATGGGTGTTACACTGTGATGATGGAGATGGGTGTTACACTGTGATGGAGTGTTACACTGTGATGGAGCTGGGTGTTACACTGTGATGGAGTGTTACACTATGATGGAGCTGGGTGTTACACTGTGATGGAGGGTTACACTACGATGGTGCTGGGTGTTCAACTGTGATGAGTGTTACACTATGATGGAGCTGGGTGTTACACTGTGATGGAGTGTTACACTACGATGGAGCTGGGTTTTACACTGTGATGGAGGGTTACACTACGATGGAGCTGGATGTTCCACTGTGATGGAGTGTTACACTACGATGGAGCTGGGTGTTACACCGTGATGGAGTGTTACAGTACGATGGAGCTGGGTGTTACACCGTGATGGAGTATTACACTATGATGGAGCTGGGTATTACAGCATGATGGACTGTTACAACACGATGGAGCTGGGTGTTACACTGTGATGGAGTGTTACACCACAATGGAGCTGGGTGTTACACTATGATGGCGTGTTACACTATGGTGGAGCTGGGTGTTACACTCTGATGGAGTGTTACACTAAGATGGAGCTGGGTGTTATACTGTGATGGACTGTTACGCTGCGATGGAGCTTGGTGTTACACAGTGATGGAGTGTTACACTATGATGGAGCTGGGTGTTACACTGTGATGGAGTGTTACACTCGATGGAGCTGGGTGTTACACTGTGATGGTGTGTTACACTATGATGGAGATGGGTGTTACACTGTGATGGAGTGTTACACTACGATGGAGCTGGGTGTTACACCGTGATGGAGTGTTACAGTACGATGGAGCTGGGTGTTACACCGTGATGGAGTGTTACACTATGATGGAGCTGGGTATTACAGCATGATGGACTGTTACAACACGATGGAGCTGGGTGTTACACCGTGATGGAGTGTTACACCACAATGGAGCTGTTTGTTACACTATGATGGTGTGTTACACTATGATGGAGCTGGGTGTTACACTCTGATGGAGTGTTACACTAAGATGGAGCTGGGTGTTATACTGTGATGGACTGTTACACCACGATGGAGCTTGGTGATCCACTGTGATGGAGTGTTACACTATGATGGAGCTGGGTGTTACACTGTGATGGAGTGTTACACTACGATGGAGTGGCGTGTTACACTGTCATGGAGTGTTACACTACGATGGAGCTGGGTGTTACACTGTGATGGTGGGTTACACTACGATGGAGCTGGGTGTTCCACTGTGATGGAGTGTTACACTACGATGGAGCTGGGTGTTACACCGTGATGGAGTGTTACAGTACGATGGAGCTGGGTGTTACACCGTGATGGAGTGTTACACTATGATGGAGCTGGGTATTACAGCATGATGGACTGTTACAACACGATGGAGCTGGGTGTTACACTGTGATGGAGTGTTACACCACAATGGAGCTGTTTGTTGCACTATGATGGCGTGTTACACTATGATGGAGATGGGTGTTACACTGTGATGGAGTGTTACACTATGATGGAGCTGGGTTGTATACTGTGATGGAGTGTTACACTCGATGGAGCTGGGTGTTACACTGTGATGGAGTGTTACACTATGATGGAGATGGGTGTTACACTGTGATGGAGTGTTACACTATGATGGAGCTGGGTTGTATACTGTGATGGAGTGTTACACTGTGATGGAGCTGGGTGTTACACTGTGATGGGGTGTTACACTGTGATGGTGTGTTACACTACGATGGAGCTGGGGGTGACACTGTGATGGAGCGTTACACTACGATGGAGCAGGATGATATACTGTGCTGGCGTGTTACAGAAATGATGGAGCTGGGTGTTACACTGTGATGGAGTGCTATACTACAATGGAGCTGAGTTTTACACTGTGATGGAGTGTTACACTACGATGGAGCTGGGTGTTACACTGTAATGTAGCGTTACACTACGATGGAGCTGGGTGTTACACTGTGATGGAGTGTTACACTGCTATGGGGCGGCGTGTAACACTGTGATAGAGCGTTACACTACGATGGAGCTGGGTGTTACACTGTGATGGAGTGTTTCACCACAATGGAGCTGGGTGTTACACTATGATGGCGTGTTACACGACAATGGAGCTGGGCGTTACACTATGATGGACTGTTACACCACGATGGAGCTGGGTGTTACACTCTGATGGAGTGTTACACTATGATGGAGCTGGGTGTTACACTCTGATGGAGTGTTACAGTACGATGCAGCTGGGTGTTATACTGTGATGGACTGTTACACCACGATGGAGCTTGGTGTTACACAGTGATGGAGTTTTACACTATGATGGAGCTGGGTGTTGCACTGTGATGGAATGTTACACTACGATAGAGCTGGGTGTTACCCTATGATAGAGTGTTACACTCGATGGAGCTGGGTGTTACACTATGATGGAGTGTTACACTAAGATGGAGCTGGGTGTTACACTGTGATGGAGTGTTACACTATGATGGAGCTGGGTGTTATACTGTGATGGAGTGTTACACTACCATGGAGCTGGGTTTTACACTCTGATGGAGTGTTAAAGTACGATGCAGCTGGGTGTTACACTGTGATGGAGTGTCACACTACGTTGGAGCTGGGTGTTAACGTGTGATGGAGTGTTACACTACGATAGAGCTGGGTGTTACCCTATGATGGAGTGTTACACGATGATGGAGATGGGTGTTACACTGTGATGGAGTGCTACACTATGATGGAGCTGGGTGTTACACTGTGATGGAGTGTTACACTATGATGGAGATGGGTGTTACACTGTGATGGCGTGTTACACTACGATGGAGCGGCGTGTTACACTGTGATGGAGTGTTACACTACGATGGCGCTGGGTGTTACACTGCGATGGAGTGTTACTCTACGATGGAGCTGGGTGTTACACTATGATGCAGGGTTGCACTACGATGGAGCTGGGTGTGACAATGCGATGGAGTGTTACACTACGCTGGAGCTGGGTTTTCCACTGTGATGGAATGTGACACTACGATGGAGCTGGGTGTTACACCGTGATGGAGTGTTAAAGTACGATGGAGCTGGGTGTTACACCGTGATGGAGTGTTACACTATGATGGAGCTGTGTATGACACCATGATGGACTGTTACAACACGATGGAGCTGGGTGTTACACTGTGATGGAGTGTTACACCACAATGGAGCTGGGTGTTACACTATGATGGCGTGTTACACGACAATGGAGCTGGGCGTTACACTATGATGGACTGTTACACCACGATGGAGCTGGGTGTTACACTCTGATGGAGTGTTACACTATGATGGAGCTGGGTGTTACACTCTGATGGAGTGTTTCAGTACGATGCAGCTAGGTGTTATACTGTGATTGACTGTTAAACCACGATGGAGCTTGGTGTTGCACAGTGATGGAGTGTTACACTATGATGGAGCTGGGTGTTACACTGTGATGGAATGTTAC
Organism: Mobula birostris; assembly: GCF_030028105.1. Taxonomy (NCBI): domain Eukaryota; kingdom Metazoa; phylum Chordata; class Chondrichthyes; order Myliobatiformes; family Myliobatidae; genus Mobula; species Mobula birostris. The sequence continues at coordinate 43,569 of NW_027278713.1, read as the reverse complement.
AGTACGATGGAGCTGGGGGTTACACTGTGATGGACTGTTACACTACGATGGAGCTTGGTGTTACACGATGATGGAGATGGGTGTTACACTGTGATGATGGAGATGGGTGTTACACTGTGATGGAGTGTTACACTATGATGGAGATGGGTGTTACACTGTGATGGAGGGTTACAGTACGATGCAGCTGGGTGTTACACTGTGATGGAGTGTCACACTACGTTGGAGCTGGGTGTTAACGTGTGATGGAGTGTTACACTACGATAGAACTGGGTGTTACCCTATGATGGAGTGTTACACTCGATGGAGCTGGGTCTTACACTGTGATGGAGTGTTACACTATGATGGAGATGGGTTTTACACTACGATGGAGCTGGGTGTTACACTGTGATGGAGTGTTACACTACGATGGACCTGCGTGTTACACTGTGATGGAGGGTTACGCTACGATGGATCTGGGTGTTCCACTGTGATGGAGTGTTACACTACGATGGATCTGGGTGTTACACTGTGATGGAGTGTTACACTATGGTGGAGATGGGTTTTACACTACGATGGAGCTGGGTGTTACCTTGTTTTGGAGTGTTACACTACGATGGAGCTGTGTTTTACACTTTGATGGAGCGTAACACTACGATGGAGTGCGTGTTACACTGTGATGGAGCGTTACCCTACGATGGATCTGGATGTTACACTGTGATGGATTGTTACACCACAGAAAGCTGAGCATTACACTGTGAAGGACTGTTACACTACGATGGAGCTGGGTGTTATACTCTGATGGAGTGTTGCACCACGATGGAGCTGGTGTTACAGTGTAACGAAGCGTTACACTACGTTGGAGCTGCGTGTTACAGTGTGATGGAGTGTCACACTACGTTGGAGCTGGGTGTTAACGTGTGATGGAGTGTTACACTACGATAGAGCTGGGTGTTACCCTATGATAGAGTGTTACACTCGATGGAGCTGGGCGTTACACTATGATGGAGTGTTACACTAAGATGGAGCTGGGTGTTACACTGTGATGGACTGTTACACTACGATGGAGCTTGGTGTTACACGATGATGGAGATGGGTGTTACACTGTGATGATGGAGATGGGTGTTACACTGTGATGGAGTGTTACACTGTGATGGAGCTGGGTGTTACACTGTGATGGAGTGTTACACTATGATGGAGCTGGGTGTTACACTGTGATGGAGGGTTTCACTACGATGGTGCTGGGTGTTCAACTGTGATGAGTGTTACACTATGATGGAGCTGGGTGTTACACTGTGATGGAGTGTTACACTACGATGGAGCTGGGTTTTACACTGTGATGGAGGGTTACACTACGATGGAGCTGGATGTTCCACTGTGATGGAGTGTTACACTACGATGGAGCTGGGTGTTACACCGTGATGGAGTGTTACAGTACGATGGAGCTGGGTGTTACACTGTGATGGAGTGTTACACTATGATGGAGCTGGGTGTTACACTGTGATGGAGGGTTACACTACGATGGTGCTGGGTGTTCAACTGTGATGAGTGTTACACTATGATGGAGCTGGGTGTTACACTGTGATGGAGTGTTACACTATGATGGAGCTGGGTGTTACACTGTGATGGAGTGTTACACTCGATGGAGCTGGGTGTTACACTGTGATGGTGTGTTACACTATGATGGAGCTGGGTATTACAGCATGATGGACTGTTACAACACGATGGAGCTGGGTGTTACACCGTGATGGAGTGTTACACCACAATGGAGCTGTTTGTTACACTATGATGGTGTGTTACACTATGATGGAGCTGGGTGTTACACTCTGATGGAGTGTTACACTAAGATGGAGCTGGGTGTTATACTGTGATGGACTGTTACACCACGATGGAGCTTGGTGATCCACTGTGATGGAGTGTTACACTATGATGGAGCTGGGTGTTACACTGTGATGGAGTGTTACACTACGATGGAGTGGCGTGTTACACTGTCATGGAGTGTTACACTACGATGGAGCTGGGTGTTACACTGTGATGGTGGGTTACACTACGATGGAGCTGGGTGTTCCACTGTGATGGAGTGTTACACTACGATGGAGCTGGGTGTTACACCGTGATGGAGTGTTACACCACAATGGAGCTGTTTGTTACACTATGATGGTGTGTTACACTATGATGGAGCTGGGTGTTACACTCTGATGGAGTGTTACACTAAGATGGAGCTGGGTGTTATACTATGATGGACTGTTACACCACGATGGAGCTTGGTGATCCACTGTGATGGAGTGTTACACTATGATGGAGCTGGGTGTTACACTGTGATGGAGTGTTACACTACGATGGAGTGGCGTGTTACACTGTCATGGAGTGTTACACTACGATGGAGCTGGGTGTTACACCGTGATGGAGTGTTACACTATGATGGAGCTGGGTATTACAGCATGATGGACTGTTACAACACGATGGAGCTGGGTGTTACACTGTGATGGAGTGTCACACCACAATGGAGCTGTTTGTTGCACTATGATGGCGTGTTACACTATGATGGAGATGGGTGTTACACTGTGATGGAGTGTTACACTATGATGGAGCTGGGTTGTATACTGTGATGGAGTGTTACACTCGATGGAGCTGGGTGTTACACTGTGATGGAGTGTTACACTATGATGGAGATGGGTGTTACACTGTGATGGAGTGTTACACTATGATGGAGCTGGGTTGTATACTGTGATGGAGTGTTACACTGTGATGGAGCTGGGTGTTACACTGTGATGGGGTGTTACACTGTGATGGTGCGTTACACTACGATGGAGCTGGGGGTGACACTGTGATGGAGCGTTACACTACGATGGAGCAGGATGATATACTGTGCTGGCGTGTTACAGAAATGATGGAGCTGGGTGTTACACTGTGATGGAGTGCTATACTACAATGGAGCTGAGTTTTACACTGTGATGGAGTGTTACACTACGATGGAGCTGGGTGTTACACTGTAATGTAGCGTTACACTACGATGGAGCTGGGTGTTACACTGTGATGGAGTGTTACACTGCTATGGGGCGGCGTGTAACACTGTGATAGAGCGTTACACTACGATGGAGCTGGGTGTTCCACTGTGATGGAGTGTTACACTACGATGGAGCTGGGTGTTACACCGTGATGGAGTGTTACAGTACGATGGAGCTGGGTGTTACACCGTGATGCAGTGTTACACTATGATGGAGCTGGGTATTACACAATGATGGACTGTTACAACACGATGGAGCTTGGTGTTACACTGTGATGGAGTGTTACACCACAATGGAGCTGGGTGTTATTCTGTGATGGACTGTTACACCACGATGGAGCTGGGTGTTACACAGTGATGGAGTGTTACACTATGATGGAGCTGGGTGTTACACAGTGATGGAATGTTACACTACGATAGAGCTGGGTGTTACCCTATGATAGAGTGTTACACTCGATGGAGCTGGGTGTTACACTATGATGGAGTGTTACACTAAGATGGAGCTGGGTTTTACACAGTGATGGAATGTTACACTACGATGGAGCTGGGTGTTTTACTGTGATGGAGTGTTAGACTATGATGGAGCTGGGTGTTATACTGTGATGGAGTGTTACACTACGATGGAGCTGGGTGTTCCACTGTGATGGAGTGTTACACCACAATGGAGCTGGGTGTTACACTATGATGGCGTGTTACACGACAATGGAGCTGGGCGTTACACTGTGATGGAATGTTACACTACGATAGAGCTGTGTGTTACCTTATGATAGAGTGTTACACACGATGGAGCAGGGTGTTACACTATGATGGAGTGTTACAGTACGATGGAGCTGGGTGTTACACCGTGATGGAGTGTTACACTACGATGGAGCTGGGTATTACACCGTAATGGAGTGTTACAGTACGATGGAGCTGGGAGTTACACCGTGATGCAGTGTTACACTATGATGGAGCTGGGTATTACACAATGATGGACTGTTACAACACGATGGAGCTTGGTGTTACACTGTGATGGACTGTTACACCACGATGGAGCTGGGTGTTACACAGTGATGGAGTGTTACACTATGATGGAGCTGGGTGTTACACAGTGATGGAATGTTACACTACGATAGAGCTGGGTGTTACCCTTTGATAGAGTGTTACACTCGATGGAGCTGGGTGTTACACTATGATGGAGTGTTACACTAAGATGGAGCTGGGTTTTACACAGTGATGGAATGTTACACTACGATAGAGCTGGGTGTTACCCCATGATAGAGTGTTACACTCGATGGAGCTCGGTGTTACACTATGATGGAATGTTACACTACGATGGAGCTGGGTGTTATACTGTGATGGAGTGTTACACTACTATGGAGCTAGGTGTTACACTCTGCTGGAGTGTTACAGTACGATGCAGCTGGGTGTTACACTGTGATGGAGTGTCACACTGCATTGGAGCTGGGTGTTAACGTGTGATGGAGTGTTACACTACGATAGAGCTGGGTGTTACCCTATGATGGAGTGTTACACGATGATGGAGATGGGTGTTACACTGTGATAGAGTGTTACGCTATGATGGAGCTGGGTGTTACACTGTGATGGAGTGTTACACTATGATGGAGCTGGGTGTTACACTGTGATGGAGTGTTACACCACAATGGAGCTGGGTGTTATACTGTGATGGACTGTAACACCACGATGGAGCTGGGTGTTACACAGTGATGGAGTGTTACACTATGATGGAGCTGGGTGTTACACAGTGATGGAATTTTACACTACGATAGAGCTGGGTGTTACCCTATGATAGAGTGTTACACTCGATGGAGCTGGGTGTTACACTATGATGGGGTGTTACACTAAGATGGAGTTGGGTGTTACACAGTGATGGAATGTTACACTACGATAGAGCTGGGTGTTACCCTATGATAGAGTGTTACACTCGATGCAGCTGGGTGTTACACTATGATGGAGTGTTACACTAAGATGGAGCTGGGTGTTACACTGTGATGGAGTGTTATACCAGAATGGGGCTGGGTGTTACACTGTGATGGAGTGTTACACCACGATGGGCTGGGTGTTACACTGTGATGGAGTGTTACACTGCGATGGAGCTAGGTGTTACACTGTGATGGGGTGTTACACTACGATGGAGCTGGGTGTTACACTGTGATGGAGTGCTATACTACAATGGAGCTGACTTTTACAGTGTGATGGAATGTTACACTACGATGGAGCTGGGTGTTACACTGCAATTCAGCGTTACACTACGATAGAGCTGGGTGTTACCCTATGATAGAGTGTTACACTCGTTGGAGCTGGGTGTTACACTATGATGGAGTGTTACACTAAGATGGAGCTGGGCGTTACACTGTGATGGAGTGTTACAGTACGATGCAGCTGGGTGTTACACTGTGATGGAATGTTACAGTATGATGGAGCTGGAGGTTACACTGTGATGGAGTGTTACACTACGATGGAGCAGGGTGTTACACTCTGATGGAGTGCTACACTACGATGGAGCTGGGTGTTACACTGTGATGGAGTGTTACACTACGATGGAGCAAGGTGTTACACTATGATGGAGTCTTACACTATAATGGAGTGTTACACCACGATGGAGGTGGGTGTTACACTATGATGGACTGTTACACCACGATGGAGTGCGTGTTACACTATGATGGAGCTGGCTGCTACACTATGATGGAGCTGGGTGGTACAACACTGTGATGGAGTGTTACACTACGATGGAGCTGGGTCTTACACTGTGATGGAATGTTACACTATGATGGAGCTGGGTTGTATACTGTGATGGAGTGTTACACTGCAATGGAGCTAGGTGTTACACTGTGATGGGGTGTTACACTACGATGGAGCTGGGTGTTACACTGTGATGGAGTGCTTTACTACAATGGAGCTGACTTTTACACTGTGATGGAATGTTACACTACGATGGAGCTGGGTGTTACACTGCAATTCAGCGTTACACTACGATAGAGCTGGGTGTTACCCTATGATAGAGTGTTACACTCGTTGGAGCTGTGTGTTACACTATGATGGAGTGTTACACGAAGATGGAGCTGGGCGTTACACTGTGATGGAGTGTTACAGTACGATGCAGCTGGGTGTTACACTGTGATGGAATGTTACACTACGATAGAGCTGGGTGTTACCCTATGATAGAGTGTTACACTCGATGGAGCTGGGTGTTGCACTATGATGGAGTGTTACACTAAGATGGAGCTGGGTGTTACACAGTGATGGAATGTTACACTACGATAGAGCTGGGTGTTACCCCATGATGGAGTGTTACACTCGATGGAGCTCGGTGTCACACTATGATGGAGTGTTACACTACGATGGAGCTGGGTGTTATACTGTGATGGAGTGTTACACTACCATGGAGCTGGGTGTTACACTCTGCTGGAGTGTTACAGTACGATGCAGCTGGGTGTTACACTGTGATGGAGTGTCACACTGCGTTGGAGCTGGGTGTTAACGTGTGATGGAGTGAAACACTACGATAGAGCTGGGTGTTACCCTGTGATGGAGTGTTACACGATGATGGAGATGGGTGTTACACTGTGATAGAGTGTTACGCTATGATGGAGCTGGGTGTTATACTGTGATGGAGTGTTACACTCGATGGAGCTGGGTGTTACACTGTGATGGAGCGTTACACTACGATGGAGATGGGTGTTACACTGTGATGGAGTGTAACACTACGATGGAGTGGCGTGTTACACTGTGATGGAGTGTTACACTACGATGGAGCTGGGTGTTACTCTGTGATGCAGTGTTACACTATGATGGAGCTGGGTGTTACACTGTGATGGAGTGTTACACCACAATGGAGCTGGGTGTTATACTGTGATGGACTGTAACACCACGATGGAGCTGGGTGTTACACAGTGATGGAGTGTTACACTATGATGGAGCTGGGTGTTACACAGTGATGGAATGTTACACTACGATAGAGCTGGGTGTTACCCTATGATAGAGTGTTACACTCGATGGAGCTGGGTGTTACACTATGATGGAGTGTTACACTAAGATGGAGTTGGGTGTTACACAGTGATGGAATGTTACACTACGATAGAGCTGGGTGTTACCCTATGATAGAGTGTTACACTCGATGGAGCTGGGTGTTACACTATGATGGAGTGTTACACTAAGATGGAGCTGGGTGTTACACTGTGATGGAGTGTTACACTACCATGGAGCTGGATGTTACACTCTGATGGAGTGTTACAGTACGATGCAGCTGGGTGTTACACTGTGATGGAGTGTCACACTACGTTGGAGCTGGGTGTTAACGTGTGATGGAGTGTTACACTACGATGGAGTGGCGTGTTACACTGTGATGGAGTGTTACACTACGATGGAGCTGGATGTTACACTGTGATGGAGTGTTACACTATGATGGAGCTGGGTGTTACACTGTGATGGAGGGTTATACTACGATGGAGCTGGGTGTTCCACTGTGATGGAGTGTTACACTACGATGGAGCTGGGTGTTACACCGTGATGCAGTGTTACAGTACGATGGAGCTGGGTATAACACCCTGATGGAGTGTTACACTATGATGGAGCTGTTTATTACACCATGATGGACTGTTACCACACGATGGAGCTGGGTGTTACACTGTGATGGAGTGTGACACCACAATGGAGCTGGGTGTTATACTATGCTGGAGTGTTACACCACGATGGAGCTAGGTGTTACACTATAATGGAGATGGGTGTTACACTGTGCTGGAGCTGGGTGTTACACTGTGATGGAGTGTTACACTTGATGGAGCTGGGTGTTACACTGTGATGGAGTGTTACACTATGATGGAGATGGGTGTTACACTGTGATGGAGTGTTACACTACGATGGAGCTGGGTGTTACACTGTGATGGAGTGTTACACTACGATGGACCTGGGTGTTACACTGTGATGGAGTGTTACACTACGATGGAGCTGTGTTTTACACTTTGATGGAGCGTTACACTACGATGGAGTGGGTGTTACACTGTGATGGAGCGTTATACTACGATGGAGCTGGGTGCTGCAGTGTGAAGGAGCGTTACACTACGATGGAGCTGGGTGTTATACTGTGATGGAGTGTTGCACCACGATGGAGCTGGTGTTACAGTGTAACGAAGCGTTACACTACGATGGAGCTGGGTGTTACACTGTGATGGAGTGTCACACTACGTTGGAGCTGGGTGTTAACGTGTGATGGAGTGTTACACTACGATAGAGCTGGGTGTTACCCTATGATAGAGTGTTACACTCGATGGAGCTGGGCGTTACACTATGATGGAGTGTTACACTAAGATGGAGCTGGGTGTTACACTGTGATGGAGTGTTACACTTTGATGGGTTAGGTGTTATACTGTGATGGAGGGTTACAATACGATGGAGCTGGGTGTGACACTGCGATGGAGTGTTACATTACGATGGAGTTGGGTATTCGACTGTGATGGAGTGTTACACTACGATGGAGCTGGGTGTTACACCGTGATGGAGTGTTACAGTACAATGGAGCTGGGTGTTACACCGTGATGCAGTGTTACACTGTGATGGAGCTGGGTATTATACCATGATGGACTGTTAAAACACGATGGAGCTGGGTGTTACACTGTGATGGAGTGTTACACCACAATGGAGCTGGGTGTTATACTGTGATGGACTGTTACACCACGATGGAGCTTGGTGTTACACAGTGATGGAGTGTTACACCACGATGGAGCTTGGTGTTACACAGTGATGGAGCTTTACACTATGATGGAGCTGGGTGTTACACTGTGATGGAATGTTACACTACGATAGAACTGGGTGTTACCCTATGATAGAGTGTTACACTCGATGGAGCTGGGTGTTACACTGTGATGGAGTGTTACACTATGATGGAGCTGGGTGTTATACTGTGATGGAGTGTTACACTACCATGGAGCTGGGTGTTACACTCTGATGGACTGTTACAGTACGATGCAGCGGGGTGTTACAATGTGATGGAGTGTCACACTACGTTTGAGCTGGGTGTTAACGTGTGATGGAGTGTTACACTACGATAGAGCTGGGTGTTACCCTATGATGGAGTGTTACACGATGATGGATATGGGTGTTACATTGTGATGGAGTGTTACACTATGATGGAGCTGGGTGTTACACTGTGATGGAGTGTTACACTCGATGGAGCTGGGTGTTACACTGTGATGGAGTTTCACACTATGATGGAGCTGGGTGTTACACTGTGATGGAGGGTTACACTACGATGGAGCTGGGTGTTCCACTGTGATGGAGTGTTACAGTATGATGGAGCTGGGTGTTACACTGTGATGGAGTGTTACACTACGATGGAGCTGGATTTTACACTGTAATGGAGGGTTACACTACGATGGAGCTGGCTGTTCCACTGTGATGGAGTGTTACACTACGATGGAGCTGGGTGTTACAGCGTGATGGAGTGTCACAGTAGGATGGAGCTGGGTGTTACACCGTGATGGAGTGTTACACTATGATGGAGCTGGGTATTACAGCATGATGGACTTTTACAACATGATGGAGCTGGGTGTTACACTGTGATGGAGTGTTACACCACAATGGAGCTGTTTGTTACACTATGATGGCGTGTTACACTATGATGGAGCTGGGTGTTACACTGTGATGGAGTGTTACACCACAATGGAGCTGTTTGTTACACTATGATGGCGTGTTACACTATGATGGAGCTGGGTGTTACACTCTGATGGAGTGTTACACTAAGATGGAGCTGGGTGTTATACTGTGATGGACTGTTACACCACGATGGAGCTTGGTGTTACACAGTGATGGAGTGTTACACTATGATGGAGCTGGGTGCTACACTGTGATGGAGTGTTACACTCGATGTAGCTGGGTGTTACACTGTGATGGAGTGTTACACTATGATGGAGATGGGTGTTACACTGTGATGGAGGGTTACAGTACGATGCAGCTGGGTGTTACACTGTGATGGAGTGTCACACTACGTTGGAGCTGGGTGTTAACGTGTGATGGAGTGTTACACTACGATAGAGCTGGGTGTTACCCTATGATGGAGTGTTACACTCGATGGAGCTGGGTGTTACACTGTGATGGAGTATTACACTATGATGGAGATGGGTTTTACACTACGATGGAGCTGGGTGTTACACTGTGATGGAGTGTTACACTACGATGGACCTGCGTGTTACACTGTGATGGAGGGTTACGCTACGATGGAGCTGGGTGTTCCACTGTGATGGAGTGTTACACTACGATGGAGCTGGGTGTTACACTGTGATGGAGTGTTACACTATGATGGAGATGGGTTTTACACTGCGATGGAGCTGGGAGTTACCTTGTTTTGGAGTGTTACACTACGATGGAGCTGTGTTTTACACTTTGATGGAGCGTTACACTACGATGGAGTGCGTGTTACACTGTGATGGAGCGTTACCCTACGATGGATCTGGATGTTACACTGTGATGGATTGTTACACCACAGAAAGCTGAGCATTACACTGTGAAGGACTGTTACACTACGATGGAGCTGGGTGTTATACTGTGATGGAGTGTTGCACCACGATGGAGCTGGTGTTACAGTGTAACGAAGCGTTACACTACGTTGGAGCTGCGTGTTACACTGTGATGGAGTGTCACACTACGTTGGAGCTGGGTGTTAACGTGTGATGGAGTGTTATACTACGATAGAGCTGGGTGTTACCCTATGATAGAGTGTTACACTCGATGGAGCTGGGCGTTACACTATGATGGAGTGTTACACTAAGATGGAGGTGGGTGTTACACTGTGATGGAGTGTTACACTTTGATGGGTTAGGTGTTATACTGTGATGGAGGGTTACAATACGATGGAGCTGGGTGTGACACTGCGATGGGGTGTTACACTACGATGGAGCTGGGTGTTCCACTGTGATGGAGTGTTACACTACGATGCAGCTGGGTGTTACACCGTGATGGAGTGTTACAGTACGATGGTGCTGGGTGTTACACCGTGATGCAGTGTTACACTATGATGGAGATGGGTGTTACACTGTGATGGAGTGTTACACTATGATGGAGATGGGTGTTACACTGTGATGGAGTGTTACACTACGATGGAGCTGGGTGCTACACTGTGATGGAGTGTTACACTACGATGGAGCTGGGTGTTACACTGTGATGGAGTGTCACACTACGTTGGAGCTGGGTGTTAACGTGTGATGGAGTGTTACACTACGATAGAGCTGGGTGTTACCCTATGATAGAGTGTTACACTTGATGGAGCTGGGCGTTACACTATGATGGAGTGTTACACTAAGATGGAGCTGGGTGTTACACTGTGATGGAGTGTTACACTTTGATGGGTTAGGTGTTATACTGTGATGGAGGGTTACAATACGATGGAGCTGGGTGTAAAACTGCGATGGAGTGTTACATTAGGATGGAGTTGGGTGTTCCACTGTGATGGAGTGTTACACTACGATGGAGCTGGGTGTTACACCGTGATGGAGTGTTACAGTACAATGGAGCTGGGTGTTACACCGTGATGCAGTGTTACACTATGATGGAACTGGGTATTACACCATGATGGACTGTTACAACACGATGGAGCTGGGTGTTACACTGTGATGGAGTGTTACACCACAATGGAGCTGGGTGTTATACTGTGATGGACTGTTACACCACGATGGAGCTTGGTGTTACACAGTGATGGAGTTTTACACTATGATGGAGCTGGGTGTTACACTGTGATGGAATGTTACACTACGATAGAGCTGGGTGTTACCCTATGATAGAGTGTTACACTCGATGGTGCTGGGTGTTACACTATGATGGAGTGTTACACTAAGAGGGAGCTGGGTGTTACACTGTGATGGAGTGTTACACTATGATGGAGCTGGGTGTTATACTGTGATGGAGTGTTACACTACCATGGAGCTGGGTGTTACACTCTGATGGAGTGTTACAGTACGATGCAGCTGGGTGTTACAATGTGATGGCGTGTAACACTACGTTGGAGCTGGGTGTTAACGTGTGATGGAGTGTTACACTACGATAGAGCTGGGTGTTACCCTATGATGGAGTGTTACACGATGATGGAGCTGGGTGTTACACTGTGATGGAGTGTTACACTATGATGGAGCTGGGTGTTACACTGTGATGGAGTGTTACACTCGATGGATCTGGGTGTTACACTGTGATGGAGTGTTACACTATGATGGAGCTGGGTGTTACACTGTGATGGAGTGTTACACTACGATGGAGTGGCGTGTTACACTGTGATGGAGTGTTACACTACGATGGAGCTGGGTTTTACACTGTGATGGAGGGTTACACTACGATGGAGCTGGCTGTTCCACTGTGATGGAGTGTTACACTACGATGGAGCTGGGTGTTACACCGTGATGGAGTGTCACAGTAGGATGGAGCTGGGTGTTACACCGTGATGGAGTGTTACACTATGATGGAGCTGGGTATTACAGCATGATGGACTGTTACAACACGATGGAGCTGGGTGTTACATTGTTTAATGAGTGTTAAACCACAATGGAGCTGTTTGTTACACTATGATGGCGTGTTACAGTATGATGGAGCTGGGTGTTACACTCTGATGGAGTGTTACACTAAGATGGAGCTGGGTGTTATACTGTGATGGACTGTTACACCACGATGGAGCTTGGTGTTACACAGTGATGGAGTGTTACACTATGATGGAGCTGGGTGCTACACTGTGATGGAGTGTTACACTCGATGTAGCTGGGTGTTACACTGTGATGGAGTGTCACACTACGTTGGAGCTGGGTGTTAACGTGTCATGGAGTGTTACACTACGATAGAGCTGGGTGTTACCCTATGATGGAGTGTTACACTCGATGGAGCTGGGTGTTACACTGTGATGGAGTGTTACACTATGATGGAGATGGGTTTTACACTACGATGGAGCTGGGTGTTACACTGTGATGGAGTGTTACACTACGATGGACCTGCGTGTTACACTGTGATGGAGGGTTACGCTACGCTGGAGCTGGGTGTTCCACTGTGATGGAGTGTTACACTACGATGGAGCTGGGTGTTACACTGTGATGGAGTGTTACACTATGATGGAGATGGGTTTTACACTACGATGGAGCTGGGTGTTACCTTGTTTTGGAGTGTTACACTACGATGGAGCTGTGTTTTACACTTTGATGGAGCGTTACACTACGATGGAGTGCGTGTTACACTGTGATGGAGCGTTACCCTACGATGGATCTGGATGTTACACTGTGATGGATTGTTACACCACAGAAACTGAGCATTACACTGTGAAGGACTGTTACACTACGATGGAGCTGGGTGTTATACTCTGATGGAGTGTTGCACCACGATGGAGCTGGTGTTACAGTGTAACGAAGCATTACACTACGTTGGAGCTGCGTGTTACACTGTGATGGAGTGTCACACTACGTTGGAGCTGGGTGTTAACGTGTGATGGAGTGTTACACTACGATAGAGCTGGGTGTTACCCTATGATAGAGTGTTACACTCGATGGAGCTGGGCGTTACACTATGATGGAGTGTTACACTAAGATGGAGCTGGGTGTTACACTGTGATGGAGTGTTACACTTTGATGGGTTAGGTGTTATACTGTGATGGAGGGTTACAATACGATGGAGCTGTGTGTGACACTGCGATGGAGTGTTACACTACGATGGAGCTGGGTGTTCCACTGTGATGGAGTGTTACACTACGATGCAGCTGGGTGTTACACCGTGATGGAGTGTTACAGTACGATGGTGCTGGGTGTTACACCGTGATGCAGTGTTACACTATGATGGAGCTGGGTATTACACCATGATGGACTGTTACAACACGATGGAGCTGGGTGTTACACTGTGATGGAGTGTTTCACCACAATGGAGCTGGGTGTTACACTATGATTGCGTGTTACGCGACAATGGAGCTGGGCGTTACACTATGATGGAGCTGGTTGTTACACTCTGATGGAGTGTTACAGTACGATGCAGCTGGGTGTTATACTGTGATGGACTGTTACACCACGATGGAGCTTGGTGTTACACAGTGATGGAGTTTTACCCTATGATGGAGCTGGGTGTTACACTGTGATGGAATGTTACTCTACGATAGAGCTGGGTGTTACCCTATGATAGAGTGTTACACTCGATGGAGCTGGGTGTTACACTATGATGGAGTGTTACACTATGATGGAGCTGGGTGTTACACTGTGATGGAGTGTTACACTACCATGCAGCTGGGTGTTACACTCTGATGGAGTATTACAGTACGATGCAGCTGGGTGTTACACTGTGATGGAGTGTCACACTACGTTGGAGCTGAGTGTTAACGTGTGATGGAGTGCTACACTACGATAGAGCTGGTTGTTACCCTATGATGGAGTGTTACACGATGATGGAGATGGGTGTTACACTGTGCTGGAGCTGGGTGTTACACTGTGATGGAGTGTTACACTCGATGGAGCTGGATGTTACACCGTGATGGAGTGTTACAGTACGATGGTGCTGGGTGTTACACCGTGATGCAGTGTTACACTATGATGGAGCTGGGTATTACACCATGATGGACTGTTACAACACGATGGAGCTGGGTGTTACACTGTGATGGAGTGTTTCACCACAATGGAGCTGGGTGTTACACTATGATTGCGTGTTACGCGACAATGGAGCTGGGCGTTACACTATGATGGAGCTGGTTGTTACACTCTGATGGAGTGTTACAGTACGATGCAGCTGGGTGTTATACTGTGATGGACTGTTACACCACGATGGAGCTTGGTGTTACACAGTGATGGAGTTTTACCCTATGATGGAGCTGGGTGTTACACTGTGATGGAATGTTACTCTACGATAGAGCTGGGTGTTACCCTATGATAGAGTGTTACACTCGATGGAGCTGGGTGTTACACTATGATGGAGTGTTACACTATGATGGAGCTGGGTGTTACACTGTGATGGAGTGTTACACTACCATGCAGCTGGGTGTTACACTCTGATGGAGTATTACAGTACGATGCAGCTGGGTGTTACACTGTGATGGAGTGTCACACTACGTTGGAGCTGAGTGTTAACGTGTGATGGAGTGCTACACTACGATAGAGCTGGTTGTTACCCTATGATGGAGTGTTACACGATGATGGAGATGGGTGTTACACTGTGCTGGAGCTGGGTGTTACACTGTGATGGAGTGTTACACTCGATGGAGCTGGATGTTACACTGTGATGGAGTGTTACACTATGATGGAGATGGGTGTTACACTGTGATGGAGTGTTACACTACGATGGAGCTGGGTGCAACACTGTGATGGAGTGTTACACTACGATGGAGCTGGGTGTTACACTGTGATGGCGTGTCACACTACGTTGGAGCTGGGTGTTAACGTGTGATGGAGCGTTACACTACGATAGAGCTGGGTGTTACCCTATGATAGAGTGTTACACTTGATGGAGCTGGGTGTTACACTATGATGGAGTGTTACACTAAGATGGAGCTGGGTGTTACACTGTGATGGAGTGTTACACTTTGATGGGTTAGGTGTTATACTGTGATGGAGGGTTACAATACGATGGAGCTGGGTGTGACACTGCGATGGAGTGTTACATTACGATGGAGTTGGGTGTTCCACTGTGATGGAGTGTTACACTACGATGGAGCTGGGTGTTACACCGTGATGGAGTGTTACAGTACAATGGAGCTGGGTGTTACACCGTGATGCAGTGTTACACTATGATGGAGCTGGGTATTACACCATGATGGACTGTTACAACACGATGGAGCTGGGTGTTACACTGTGATGGAGTGCTACACCACAATGGAGCTGGGTGTTATACTGTGATGGACTGTTACACCACGATGGAGCTTGGTGTTACACAGTGATGGAGTTTTACACTATGATGGAGCTGGGTGTTACACTGTGATGGAATGTTACACTACGATAGAGCTGGGTGTTACCCTATGATAGAGTGTTACACTCGATGGTGCTGGGTGTTACACTATGATGGAGTGTTACACTAAGATGGAGCTGGGTGTTACACTGTGATGGAGTGTTACACTATGATGGAGCTGGGTGTTATACAGAGATGGAGTGTTACACTACCATGGAGCTGGGTGTTACACTCTGATGGAGTGTTACAGTACGATGCAGCTGGGTGTTACAATGTGATGGCGTGTAACGCTACGTTGGAGCTGGGTGTTAACGTGTGATGGAGTGTTACACTACGATAGAGCTGGGTGTTACCCTATGATGGAGTGTTACACGATGATGGAGCTGGGTGTTACACTGTGATGGAGTGTTACACTATGATGGAGCTGGGTGTTACACTGTGATGGAGTGTTACACTCGATGGAGCTGGGTGTTACACTGTGATGGAGTGTTACACTATGATGGAGATGGGTGTTACACTATGATGGCGTGTTACACGACAATGGAGCTGGGCGTTACACTATGATGGACTGTTACACCACGATGGAGCTGGGTGTTACACTCTGATGGAGTGTTAAAGTACGATGCAGCTGGGTGTTACACTGTGATGGAGTGTCACACTACGTTGGAGCTGGGTGTTAACGTGTGATGGAGTGTTACACTACGATAGAGCTGGGTGTTACCCTATGATGGAGTGTTACACGATGATGGAGATGGGTGTTACACTGTGATGGAGTGCTACACTATGATGGAGCTGGGTGTTACACTGTGATGGAGTGTTACACTATGATGGAGATGGGTGTTACACTGTGATGGCGTGTTACACTACGATGGAGCGGCGTGTTACACTGTGATGGAGTGTTACACTACGATGGCGCTGGGTGTTACACTGCGATGGAGTGTTACTCTACGATGGAGCTGGGTGTTACACTATGATGCAGGGTTGCACTACGATGGAGCTGGGTGTGACAATGCGATGGAGTGTTACACTACGCTGGAGCTGGGTTTTCCACTGTGATGGAATGTGACACTACGATGGAGCTGGGTGTTACACCGTGATGGAGTGTTAAAGTACGATGGAGCTGGGTGTTACACCGTGATGGAGTGTTACACTATGATGGAGCTGTGTATGACACCATGATGGACTGTTACAACACGATGGAGCTGGGTGTTACACTGTGATGGAGTGTTACACCACAATGGAGCTGGGTGTTACACTATGATGGCGTGTTACACGACAATGGAGCTGGGCGTTACACTATGATGGACTGTTACACCACGATGGAGCTGGGTGTTACACTCTGATGGAGTGTTACACTATGATGGAGCTGGGTGTTACACTCTGATGGAGTGTTTCAGTACGATGCAGCTAGGTGTTATACTGTGATTGACTGTTAAACCACGATGGAGCTTGGTGTTGCACAGTGATGGAGTGTTACACTATGATGGAGCTGGGTGTTACACTGTGATGGAATGTTACAGTACGATGGAGCTGGGGGTTACACTGTGATGGACTGTTACACTACGATGGAGCTTGGTGTTACACGATGATGGAGATGGGTGTTACACTGTGATGATGGAGATGGGTGTTACACTGTGATGGAGTGTTACACTATGATGGAGATGGGTGTTACACTGTGATGGAGGGTTACAGTACGATGCAGCTGGGTGTTACACTGTGATGGAGTGTCACACTACGTTGGAGCTGGGTGTTAACGTGTGATGGAGTGTTACACTACGATAGAGCTGGGTGTTACCCTATGATAGAGTGTTACACTCGATGGAGCTGGGCGTTACACTATGATGGAGTGTTACACTAAGATGGAGCTGGGTGTTACACTGTGATGGACTGTTACACTACGATGGAGCTTGGTGTTACACGATGATGGAGATGGGTGTTACACTGTGATGATGGAGATGGGTGTTACACTGTGATGGAGTGTTACACTGTGATGGAGCTGGGTGTTACACTGTGATGGAGTGTTACACTATGATGGAGCTGGGTGTTACACTGTGATGGAGGGTTACACTACGATGGTGCTGGGTGTTCAACTGTGATGAGTGTTACACTATGATGGAGCTGGGTGTTACACTGTGATGGAGTGTTACACTACGATGGAGCTGGGTTTTACACTGTGATGGAGGGTTACACTACGATGGAGCTGGATGTTCCACTGTGATGGAGTGTTACACTACGATGGAGCTGGGTGATACACCGTGATGGAGTGTTACAGTACGATGGAGCTGGGTGTTACACTGTGATGGAGTGTTACACTATGATGGAGCTGGGTGTTACACTGTGATGGAGGGTTACACTACGATGGTGCTGGGTGTTCAACTGTGATGAGTGTTACACTATGATGGAGCTGGGTGTTACACTGTGATGGAGTGTTACACTATGATGGAGCTGGGTGTTACACTGTGATGGAGTGTTACACTCGATGGAGCTGGGTGTTACACTGTGATGGTGTGTTACACTATGATGGAGCTGGGTATTACAGCATGATGGACTGTTACAACACGATGGAGCTGGGTGTTACACCGTGATGGAGTGTTACACCACAATGGAGCTGTTTGTTACACTATGATGGTGTGTTACACTATGATGGAGCTGGGTGTTACACTCTGATGGAGTGTTACACTAAGATGGAGCTGGGTGTTATACTGTGATGGACTGTTACACCACGATGGAGCTTGGTGATCCACTGTGATGGAGTGTTACACTATGATGGAGCTGGGTGTTACACTGTGATGGAGTGTTACACTACGATGGAGTGGCGTGTTACACTGTCATGGAGTGTTACACTACGATGGAGCTGGGTGTTACACTGTGATGGTGGGTTACACTACGATGGAGCTGGGTGTTCCACTGTGATGGAGTGTTACACTACGATGGAGCTGGGTGTTACACCGTGATGGAGTGTTACACCACAATGGAGCTGTTTGTTACACTATGATGGTGTGTTACACTATGATGGAGCTGGGTGTTATACTATGATGGACTGTTACACCACGATGGAGCTTCGTGATCCACTGTGATGGAGTGTTACACTATGATGGAGCTGGGTGTTACACTGTGATGGAGTGTTACACTACGATGGAGTGGCGTGTTACACTGTCATGGAGTGTTACACTACGATGGAGCTGGGTGTTACACCGTGATGGAGTGTTACACTATGATGGAGCTGGGTATTACAGCATGATGGACTGTTACAACACGATGGAGCTGGGTGTTACACTGTGATGGAGTGTCACACCACAATGGAGCTGTTTGTTGCACTATGATGGCGTGTTACACTATGATGGAGATGGGTGTTACACTGTGATGGAGTGTTACACTATGATGGAGCTGGGTTGTATACTGTGATGGAGTGTTACACTCGATGGAGCTGGGTGTTACACTGTGATGGAGTGTTACACTATGATGGAGATGGGTGTTACACTGTGATGGAGTGTTACACTATGATGGAGCTGGGTTGTATACTGTGATGGAGTGTTACACTGTGATGGAGCTGGGTGTTACACTGTGATGGGGTGTTACACTGTGATGGTGTGTTACACTACGATGGAGCTGGGGGTGACACTGTGATGGAGCGTTACACTACGATGGAGCAGGATGATATACTGTGCTGGCGTGTTACAGAAATGATGGAGCTGGGTGTTACACTGTGATGGAGTGCTATACTACAATGGAGCTGAGTTTTACACTGTGATGGAGTGTTACACTACGATGGAGCTGGGTGTTACACTGTAATGTAGCGTTACACTACGATGGAGCTGGGTGTTACACTGTGATGGAGTGTTACACTGCTATGGGGCGGCGTGTAACACTGTGATAGAGCGTTACACTACGATGGAGCTGGGTGTTCCACTGTGATGGAGTGTTACACTACGATGGAGCTGGGTGTTACACCGTGATGGAGTGTTACAGTACGATGGAGCTGGGTGTTACACCGTGATGCAGTGTTACACTATGATGGAGCTGGGTATTACACAATGATGGACTGTTACAACACGATGGAGCTTGGTGTTACACTGTGATGGAGTGTTACACCACAATGGAGCTGGGTGTTATTCTGTGATGGACTGTTACACCACGATGGAGCTGGGTGTTACACAGTGATGGAGTGTTACACTATGATGGAGCTGGGTGTTACACAGTGATGGAATGTTACACTACGATAGAGCTGGGTGTTACCCTATGATAGAGTGTTACACTCGATGGAGCTGGGTGTTACACTATGATGGAGTGTTACACTAAGATGGAGCTGGGTTTTACACAGTGATGGAATGTTACACTACGATGGAGCTGGGTGTTTTACTGTGATGGAGTGTTAGACTATGATGGAGCTGGGTGTTATACTGTGATGGAGTGTTACACTACGATGGAGCTGGGTGTTCCACTGTGATGGAGTGTTACACCACAATGGAGCTGGGTGTTACACTATGATGGCGTGTTACACGACAATGGAGCTGGGCGTTACACTGTGATGGAATGTTACACTACGATAGAGCTGTGTGTTACCTTATGATAGAGTGTTACACACGATGGAGCAGGGTGTTACACTATGATGGAGTGTTACAGTACGATGGAGCTGGGTGTTACACCGTGATGGAGTGTTACACTACGATGGAGCTGGGTATTACACCGTAATGGAGTGTTACAGTACGATGGAGCTGGGAGTTACACCGTGATGCAGTGTTACACTATGATGGAGCTGGGTATTACACAATGATGGACTGTTACAACACGATGGAGCTTGGTGTTACACTGTGATGGAGTGTTACACCACAATGGAGCTGGGTGTTATTCTGTGATGGACTGTTACACCACGATGGAGCTGGGTGTTACACAGTGATGGAGTGTTACACTATGATGGAGCTGGGTGTTACACAGTGATGGAATGTTACACTACGATAGAGCTGGGTGTTACCCTTTGATAGAGTGTTACACTCGATGGAGCTGGGTGTTACACTATGATGGAGTGTTACACTAAGATGGAGCTGGGTTTTACACAGTGATGGAATGTTACACTACGATAGAGCTGGGTGTTACCCCATGATAGAGTGTTACACTCGATGGAGCTCGGTGTTACACTATGATGGAATGTTACACTACGATGGAGCTGGGTGTTATACTGTGATGGAGTGTTACACTACCATGGAGCTAGGTGTTACACTCTGCTGGAGTGTTACAGTACGATGCAGCTGGGTGTTACACTGTGATGGAGTGTCACACTGCATTGGAGCTGGGTGTTAACGTGTGATGGAGTGTTACACTACGATAGAGCTGGGTGTTACCCTATGATGGAGTGTTACACGATGATGGAGATGGGTGTTACACTGTGATAGAGTGTTACGCTATGATGGAGCTGGGTGTTACACTGTGATGGAGTGTTACACTATGATGGAGCTGGGTGTTACACTGTGATGGAGTGTTACACCACAATGGAGCTGGGTGTTATACTGTGATGG
The DNA here is from genome assembly GCF_030028105.1 of Mobula birostris. NCBI lineage: Eukaryota > Metazoa > Chordata > Chondrichthyes > Myliobatiformes > Myliobatidae > Mobula > Mobula birostris. The sequence goes on along the minus strand of NW_027278713.1, from coordinate 22,197 downwards.
ACTGTAACACCACGATGGAGCTGGGTGTTACACAGTGATGGAGTGTTACACTATGATGGAGCTGGGTGTTACACAGTGATGGAATTTTACACTACGATAGAGCTGGGTGTTACCCTATGATAGAGTGTTACACTCGATGGAGCTGGGTGTTACACTATGATGGGGTGTTACACTAAGATGGAGTTGGGTGTTACACAGTGATGGAATGTTACACTACGATAGAGCTGGGTGTTACCCTATGATAGAGTGTTACACTCGATGCAGCTGGGTGTTACACTATGATGGAGTGTTACACTAAGATGGAGCTGGGTGTTACACTGTGATGGAGTGTTATACCAGAATGGGGCTGGGTGTTACACTGTGATGGAGTGTTACACCACGATGGGCTGGGTGTTACACTGTGATGGAGTGTTACACTGCGATGGAGCTAGGTGTTACACTGTGATGGGGTGTTACACTACGATGGAGCTTGGTGTTGCACAGTGATGGAGTGTTACACTATGATGGAGCTGGGTGTTACACTGTGATGGAATGTTACAGTACGATGGAGCTGGGGGTTACACTGTGATGGACTGTTACACTACGATGGAGCTTGGTGTTACACGATGATGGAGATGGGTGTTACACTGTGATGATGGAGATGGGTGTTACACTGTGATGGAGTGTTACACTATGATGGAGATGGGTGTTACACTGTGATGGAGGGTTACAGTACGATGCAGCTGGGTGTTACACTGTGATGGAGTGTCACACTACGTTGGAGCTGGGTGTTAACGTGTGATGGAGTGTTACACTACGATAGAGCTGGGTGTTACCCTATGATAGAGTGTTACACTCGATGGAGCTGGGCGTTACACTATGATGGAGTGTTACACTAAGATGGAGCTGGGTGTTACACTGTGATGGACTGTTACACTACGATGGAGCTTGGTGTTACACGATGATGGAGATGGGTGTTACACTGTGATGATGGAGATGGGTGTTACACTGTGATGGAGTGTTACACTGTGATGGAGCTGGGTGTTACACTGTGATGGAGTGTTACACTATGATGGAGCTGGGTGTTACACTGTGATGGAGGGTTACACTACGATGGTGCTGGGTGTTCAACTGTGATGAGTGTTACACTATGATGGAGCTGGGTGTTACACTGTGATGGAGTGTTACACTACGATGGAGCTGGGTTTTACACTGTGATGGAGGGTTACACTACGATGGAGCTGGATGTTCCACTGTGATGGAGTGTTACACTACGATGGAGCTGGGTGTTACACCGTGATGGAGTGTTACAGTACGATGGAGCTGGGTGTTACACTGTGATGGAGTGTTACACTATGATGGAGCTGGGTGTTACACTGTGATGGAGGGTTACACTACGATGGTGCTGGGTGTTCAACTGTGATGAGTGTTACACTATGATGGAGCTGGGTGTTACACTGTGATGGAGTGTTACACTATGATGGAGCTGGGTGTTACACTGTGATGGAGTGTTACACTCGATGGAGCTGGGTGTTACACTGTGATGGTGTGTTACACTATGATGGAGCTGGGTATTACAGCATGATGGACTGTTACAACACGATGGAGCTGGGTGTTACACCGTGATGGAGTGTTACACCACAATGGAGCTGTTTGTTACACTATGATGGTGTGTTACACTATGATGGAGCTGGGTGTTACACTCTGATGGAGTGTTACACTAAGATGGAGCTGGGTTGTATACTGTGATGGAGTGTTACACTGTGATGGAGCTGGGTGTTACACTGTGATGGGGTGTTACACTGTGATGGTGTGTTACACCACGATGGAGCTGGGGGTGACACTGTGATGGAGTGTTACACTGCGATGGAGCTAGGTGTTACACTGTGATGGGGTGTTACACTACGATGGAGCTGGGTGTTACACTGTGATGGAGTGCTATACTACAATGGAGCTGACTTTTACAGTGTGATGGAATGTTACACTACGATGGAGCTGGGTGTTACACTGCAATTCAGCGTTACACTACGATAGAGCTGGGTGTTACCCTATGATAGAGTGTTACACTCGTTGGAGCTGGGTGTTACACTATGATGGAGTGTTACACTAAGATGGAGCTGGGCGTTACACTGTGATGGAGTGTTACAGTACGATGCAGCTGGGTGTTACACTGTGATGGAATGTTACAGTATGATGGAGCTGGAGGTTACACTGTGATGGAGTGTTACACTACGATGGAGCAGGGTGTTACACTCTGATGGAGTGCTACACTACGATGGAGCTGGGTGTTACACTGTGATGGAGTGTTACACTACGATGGAGCAAGGTGTTACACTATGATGGAGTCTTACACTATAATGGAGTGTTACACCACGATGGAGGTGGGTGTTACACTATGATGGACTGTTACACCACGATGGAGTGCGTGTTACACTATGATGGAGCTGGCTGTTACACTATGATGGAGCTGGGTGGTACAACACTGTGATGGAGTGTTACACTACGATGGAGCTGGGTCTTACACTGTGTTGGAATGTTACACTATGATGGAGCTGGGTTGTATACTGTGATGGAGTGTTACACTGCAATGGAGCTAGGTGTTACACTGTGATGGGGTGTTACACTACGATGGAGCTGGGTGTTACACTGTGATGGAGTGCTTTACTACAATGGAGCTGACTTTTACACTGTGATGGAATGTTACACTACGATGGAGCTGGGTGTTACACTGCAATTCAGCGTTACACTACGATAGAGCTGGGTGTTACCCTATGATAGAGTGTTACACTCGTTGGAGCTGTGTGTTACACTATGATGGAGTGTTACTCGAAGATGGAGCTGGGCGTTACACTGTGATGGAGTGTTACAGTACGATGCAGCTGGGTGTTACACTGTGATGGAATGTTACACTACGATAGAGCTGGGTGTTACCCTATGATAGAGTGTTACACTCGATGGAGCTGGGTGTTGCACTATGATGGAGTGTTACACTAAGATGGAGCTGGGTGTTACACAGTGATGGAATGTTACACTACGATAGAGCTGGGTGTTACCCCATGATGGAGTGTTACACTCGATGGAGCTCGGTGTTACACTATGATGGAGTGTTACACTACGATGGAGCTGGGTGTTATACTGTGATGGAGTGTTACGCTACCATGGAGCTGGGTGTTACACTCTGCTGGAGTGTTACAGTACGATGCAGCTGGGTGTTACACTGTGATGGAGTGTCACACTGCGTTGGAGCTGGGTGTTAACGTGTGATGGAGTGAAACACTACGATAGAGCTGGGTGTTACCCTGTGATGGAGTGTTACACGATGATGGAGATGGGTGTTACACTGTGATAGAGTGTTACGCTATGATGGAGCTGGGTGTTATACTGTGATGGAGTGTTACACTCGATGGAGCTGGGTGTTACACTGTGATGGAGCGTTACACTACGATGGAGATGGGTGTTACACTGTGATGGAGTGTAACACTACGATGGAGTGGCGTGTTACACTGTGATGGAGTGTTACACTACGATGGAGCTGGGTGTTACTCTGTGATGCAGTGTTACACTATGATGGAGCTGGGTGTTACACTGTGATGGAGTGTTACACCACAATGGAGCTGGGTGTTATACTGTGATGGACTGTAACACCACGATGGAGCTGGGTGTTACACAGTGATGGAGTGTTACACTATGATGGAGCTGGGTGTTACACAGTGATGGAATGTTACACTACGATAGAGCTGGGTGTTACCCTATGATAGAGTGTTACACTCGATGGAGCTGGGTGTTACACTATGATGGAGTGTTACACTAGATGGAGTTGGGTGTTACACAGTGATGGAATGTTACACTACGATAGAGCTGGGTGTTACCCTATGATAGAGTGTTACACTCGATGGAGCTGGGTGTTACACTATGATGGAGTGTTACACTAAGATGGAGCTGGGTGTTACACTGTGATGGAGTGTTACACTACCATGGAGCTGGATGTTACACTCTGATGGAGTGTTACAGTACGATGCAGCTGGGTGTTACACTGTGATGGAGTGTCACACTACGTTGGAGCTGGGTGTTAACGTGTGATGGAGTGTTACACTACGATGGAGTGGCGTGTTACACTGTGATGGAGTGTTACACTACGATGGAGCTGGATGTTACACTGTGATGGAGTGTTACACTATGATGGAGCTGGGTGTTACACTGTGATGGAGGGTTATACTACGATGGAGCTGGGTGTTCCACTGTGATGGAGTGTTACACTACGATGGAGCTGGGTGTTACAACCGTGATGCAGTGTTACAGTACGATGGAGCTGGGTATAACACCCTGATGGAGTGTTACACTATGATGGAGCTGTTTATTACACCATGATGGACTGTTACCACACGATGGAGCTGGGTGTTACACTGTGATGGAGTGTGACACCACAATGGAGCTGGGTGTTATACTATGCTGGAGTGTTACACCACGATGGAGCTAGGTGTTACACTATAATGGAGATGGGTGTTACACTGTGCTGGAGCTGGGTGTTACACTGTGATGGAGTGTTACACTTGATGGAGCTGGGTGTTACACTGTGATGGAGTGTTACACTATGATGGAGATGGGTGTTACACTGTGATGGAGTGTTACACTACGATGGAGCTGGGTGTTACACTGTGATGGAGTGTTACAACAACGATGGACCTGGGTGTTACACTGTGATGGAGTGTTACACTACGATGGAGCTGTGTTTTACACTTTGATGGAGCGTTTACACTACGATGGAGTGGGTGTTACACTGTGATGGAGCGTTATACTACGATGGAGCTGGGTGCTGCAGTGTGAAGGAGCGTTACACTACGATGGAGCTGGGTGTTATACTGTGATGGAGTGTTGCACCACGATGGAGCTGGTGTTACAGTGTAACGAAGCGTTACACTACGATGGAGCTGGGTGTTACACTGTGATGGAGTGTCACACTACGTTGGAGCTGGGTGTTAACGTGTGATGGAGTGTTACACTACGATAGAGCTGGGTGTTACCCTATGATAGAGTGTTACACTCGATGGAGCTGGGCGTTACACTATGATGGAGTGTTACACTAAGATGGAGCTGGGTGTTACACTGTGATGGAGTGTTACACTTTGATGGGTTAGGTGTTATACTGTGATGGAGGGGTTACAATACGATGGAGCTGGGTGTGACACTGCGCTGGAGTGTTACATTACGATGGAGTTGGGTATTCGACTGTGATGGAGTGTTACACTACGATGGAGCTGGGTGTTACACCGTGATGGAGTGTTACAGTACAATGGAGCTGGGTGTTACACCGTGATGCAGTGTTACACTGTGATGGAGCTGGGTATTATACCATGATGGACTGTTAAAACACGATGGAGCTGGGTGTTACACTGTGATGGAGTGTTACACCACAATGGAGCTGGTGTTATACTGTGATGGACTGTTACACCACGATGGAGCTTGGTGTTACACAGTGATGGAGTGTTACACCCACGATGGAGCTTGGTGTTACACAGTGATGGAGCTTTACACTATGATGGAGCTGGGTGTTACACTGTGATGGAATGTTACACTACGATAGAACTGGGTGTTACCCTATGATAGAGTGTTACACTCGATGGAGCTGGGTGTTACACTGTGATGGAGTGTTACACTATGATGGAGCTGGGTGTTATACTGTGATGGAGTGTTACACTACCATGGAGCTGGGTGTTACACTCTGATGGACTGTTACAGTACGATGCAGCGGGGTGTTACAATGTGATGGAGTGTCACACTACGTTTGAGCTGGGTGTTAACGTGTGATGGAGTGTTACACTACGATAGAGCTGGGTGTTACCCTATGATGGAGTGTTACACGATGATGGATATGGGTGTTACATTGTGATGGAGTGTTACACTATGATGGAGCTGGGTGTTACACTGTGATGGAGTGTTACACTCGATGGAGCTGTTTGTTACACTATGATGGCGTGTTACACTATGGTGGAGCTTCGTGTTACACTCTGATGGAGTGTTACACTAAGATGGAGCTGGGTGTTATACTGTGATGGACTGTTACACTACGATGGAGCTTGGTATTACACAGTGATGGAGTGTTACACTATGATGGAGCTGGGTGTTACACTGTGATGGAGTGTTACACTCGATGGAGCTGGGTGTTACACTGTGATGGAGTGTTACACTATGATGGAGATGGGTGTTACACTGTGATGGAGTGTTACACTACGATGGAGCTGGGTGTTCCACTGTGATGGAGTGTTACACTACTATGGAGCTGGGTGTTCCACTGTGATGGAGTGTTACACTATGATGGAGCTGGGTGTTACACTGTGATGGAGTGTTACACTGCGATGGAGTGGCGTGTTACACTGTGATGGAGTGTTACACTACGATGGAGCTGGGTGTTACACTGTGATGGAGGGTTACACTACGATGGAGCTGGGTGTTACACTGTGATGGAGGGTTACACTACGATGGAGCTGGGTGTTACACTGTGATGGAGGGTTACACTACGATGGAGCTGGGTGTTCCACTGTGATGGAGTGTTACACTATGATGGAGCTGGGTGTTACACTGTGCTGGAGTGTTACACTATGATGGAGCTGGGTGTTACACTGTGATGTTGTGTTACACTACGATGGAGTGGCGTGTTACACTGTGATGGAGTGTTGCACTACGATTGAGCTGGGTTTTACACTGTGATGGAGGGTTACACTACGATGGAGCTGGGTGTTCCACTGTGATGGAGTGTTACACTACGATGGAGCTGGGTGTTACACCGTGATGGAGTGTTACAGTACGATGGAGCAGGGTGTTACACCGTGATGGAGTATTACACTATGATGGAGCTGGATATTACAGCATGATGGACTGTTACAACACGATGGAGCTGGGTGTTACACTGTGATGGAGTGTTACACCACAATGGAGCTGTTTGTTACACTATGATGGCGTGTTACACTATGGTGGAGCTTCGCGTTACACTCTGATGGAGTGTTACACTAAGATGGAGCTGGGTGTTATACTGTGATGGACTGTTACACTACGATGGAGCTTGGTGTTACACAGTGATGGAGTGTTACACTATGATGGAGCTGGGTGTTACACTGTGATGGAATGTTACACTCGATGGAGCTGGGTGTTACACTGTGATGGAGTGTTACACTATGATGGAGATGGGTGTTACACTGTGATGGAGTGTTACACTACGATGGAGCTGGGTGTTCCACTGTGATGGAGTGTTACACTACTATGTAGCTGGGTGTTCCACTGTGATGGAGTGTTACACTATGATGGAGCTGGGTGTGACACTGTGATGGAGTGTTACACTACGATGGAGTGGCGTGTTACACTGTGATGGAGTGTTACACTACGATGGAGCTGGGTGTTACACTGTGATGGAGGGTTACACTACGATGGAGCTGGGTGTTACTCTGTGATGGAGGGTTACACTACGATGGAGCTGGGTGGTCCACTGTGATGGAGTGTTACACTATGATGGAGCTGGGTGTTACACTGTGATGGAGTTTTACACTATGATGGAGTGGCGTGTTACACTGTGATGGAGTGTTACACTACGATGGAGCTGGGTGTTACACTGTGATGGAAGGTTACACTACGATGGAGCTGGGTGTTCCACTGTGATGGAGTGTTACACTACTATGGAGCTGGGTGTTACACCGTGATGGAGTGTTACACTCAATGGAGCTGGGTGTTACACTGTGATGGAGTGTTACACTATGATGGAGATGGGTGTTACACTACGATGGAGCGGCGTGTTACACTGTGATGGAGTGTTACACTACGATGGAGCTGGGTGTTACACTGCGATGGAGTGTTACTCTACGATGGAGCTGGGTTTTCCACTGTGATGGAATGTGACACTACGATGGAGCTGGGTGTTACACCGTGATGGAGTGTTAAAGTACGATGGAGCTGGGTGTTACACCGTGATGGAGTGTTACACTATGATGGAGCTGTGTATTACACCATGATGGACTGTAACAACACGATGGAGCTGGGTGTTACACTGTGATGGAGTGTTACACCACAATGGAGCTGGGTGTTACACTATGATGGCGTGTTACACGACAATGGAGCTGGGCGTTACACTATGATGGACTGTTACACCACGATGGAGCTGGGTGTTACACTCTGATGGAGTGTTACACTATGATGGAGCTGGGTGTTACACTCTGATGGAGTGTTTCAGTACGATGCAGCTAGGTGTTATACTGTGATTGACTGTTAAACCACGATGGAGCTTGGTGTTGCACAGTGATGGAGTGTTACACTATGATGGAGCTGGGTGCTACACTGTGATGGAGTGTTACACTCGATGTAGCTGGGTGTTACACTGTGATGGAGTGTTACACTATGATGGAGATGGGTGTTACACTGTGATGGAGGGTTACAGTACGATGCAGCTGGGTGTTACACTGTGATGGAGTGTCACACTACGTTGGAGCTGGGTGTTAACGTGTGATGGAGTGTTACACTACGATAGAACTGGGTGTTACCCTATGATGGAGTGTTACACTCGATGGAGCTGGGTCTTACACTGTGATGGAGTGTTACACTATGATGGAGATGGGTGTTACACTACGATGGAGCGGCGTGTTACACTGTGATGGAGTGTTACACTACGATGGAGCTGGGTGTTACACTGCGATGGAGTGTTACTCTACGATGGAGCTGGGTTTTCCACTGTGATGGAATGTGACACTACGATGGAGCTGGGTGTTACACCGTGATGGAGTGTTAAAGTACGATGGAGCTGGGTGTTACACCGTGATGGAGTGTTACACTATGATGGAGCTGTGTATTACACCATGATGGACTGTAACAACACGATGGAGCTGGGTGTTACACTGTGATGGAGTGTTACACCACAATGGAGCTGGGTGTTACACTATGATGGCGTGTTACACGACAATGGAGCTGGGCGTTACACTATGATGGACTGTTACACCACGATGGAGCTTGGTGTTACACGATGATGGAGATGGGTGTTACACTGTGATGATGGAGATGGGTGTTACACTGTGATGGAGTGTTACACTGTGATGGAGCTGGGTGTTACACTGTGATGGAGTGTTACACTATGATGGAGCTGGGTGTTACACTGTGATGGAGGGTTACACTACGATGGTGCTGGGTGTTCAACTGTGATGAGTGTTACACTATGATGGAGCTGGGTGTTACACTGTGATGGAGTGTTACACTACGATGGAGCTGGGTTTTACACTGTGATGGAGGGTTACACTACGATGGAGCTGGATGTTCCACTGTGATGGAGTGTTACACTACGATGGAGCTGGGTGTTACACCGTGATGGAGTGTTACAGTACGATGGAGCTGGGTGTTACACCGTGATGGAGTATTACACTATGATGGAGCTGGGTATTACAGCATGATGGACTGTTACAACACGATGGAGCTGGGTGTTACACTGTGATGGAGTGTTACACCACAATGGAGCTGGGTGTTACACTATGATGGCGTGTTACACTATGGTGGAGCTGGGTGTTACACTCTGATGGAGTGTTACACTAAGATGGAGCTGGGTGTTATACTGTGATGGACTGTTACGCTGCGATGGAGCTTGGTGTTACACAGTGATGGAGTGTTACACTATGATGGAGCTGGGTGTTACACTGTGATGGAGTGTTACACTCGATGGAGCTGGGTGTTACACTGTGATGGTGTGTTACACTATGATGGAGATGGGTGTTACACTGTGATGGAGTGTTACACTACGATGGAGCTGGGTGTTACACCGTGATGGAGTGTTACAGTACGATGGAGCTGGGTGTTACACCGTGATGGAGTGTTACACTATGATGGAGCTGGGTATTACAGCATGATGGACTGTTACAACACGATGGAGCTGGGTGTTACACCGTGATGGAGTGTTACACCACAATGGAGCTGTTTGTTACACTATGATGGTGTGTTACACTATGATGGAGCTGGGTGTTACACTCTGATGGAGTGTTACACTAAGATGGAGCTGGGTGTTATACTGTGATGGACTGTTACACCACGATGGAGCTTGGTGATCCACTGTGATGGAGTGTTACACTATGATGGAGCTGGGTGTTACACTGTGATGGAGTGTTACACTACGATGGAGTGGCGTGTTACACTGTCATGGAGTGTTACACTACGATGGAGCTGGGTGTTACACTGTGATGGTGGGTTACACTACGATGGAGCTGGGTGTTCCACTGTGATGGAGTGTTACACTACGATGGAGCTGGGTGTTACACCGTGATGGAGTGTTACAGTACGATGGAGCTGGGTGTTACACCGTGATGGAGTGTTACACTATGATGGAGCTGGGTATTACAGCATGATGGACTGTTACAACACGATGGAGCTGGGTGTTACACTGTGATGGAGTGTTACACCACAATGGAGCTGTTTGTTGCACTATGATGGCGTGTTACACTATGATGGAGATGGGTGTTACACTGTGATGGAGTGTTACACTATGATGGAGCTGGGTTGTATACTGTGATGGAGTGTTACACTCGATGGAGCTGGGTGTTACACTGTGATGGAGTGTTACACTATGATGGAGATGGGTGTTACACTGTGATGGAGTGTTACACTATGATGGAGCTGGGTTGTATACTGTGATGGAGTGTTACACTGTGATGGAGCTGGGTGTTACACTGTGATGGGGTGTTACACTGTGATGGTGTGTTACACTACGATGGAGCTGGGGGTGACACTGTGATGGAGCGTTACACTACGATGGAGCAGGATGATATACTGTGCTGGCGTGTTACAGAAATGATGGAGCTGGGTGTTACACTGTGATGGAGTGCTATACTACAATGGAGCTGAGTTTTACACTGTGATGGAGTGTTACACTACGATGGAGCTGGGTGTTACACTGTAATGTAGCGTTACACTACGATGGAGCTGGGTGTTACACTGTGATGGAGTGTTACACTGCTATGGGGCGGCGTGTAACACTGTGATAGAGCGTTACACTACGATGGAGCTGGGTGTTACACTGTGATGGAGTGTTTCACCACAATGGAGCTGGGTGTTACACTATGATGGCGTGTTACACGACAATGGAGCTGGGCGTTACACTATGATGGACTGTTACACCACGATGGAGCTTGGTGTTACACGATGATGGAGATGGGTGTTACACTGTGATGATGGAGATGGGTGTTACACTGTGATGGAGTGTTACACTGTGATGGAGCTGGGTGTTACACTGTGATGGAGTGTTACACTATGATGGAGCTGGGTGTTACACTGTGATGGAGGGTTACACTACGATGGTGCTGGGTGTTCAACTGTGATGAGTGTTACACTATGATGGAGCTGGGTGTTACACTGTGATGGAGTGTTACACTACGATGGAGCTGGGTTTTACACTGTGATGGAGGGTTACACTACGATGGAGCTGGATGTTCCACTGTGATGGAGTGTTACACTACGATGGAGCTGGGTGTTACACCGTGATGGAGTGTTACAGTACGATGGAGCTGGGTGTTACACCGTGATGGAGTATTACACTATGATGGAGCTGGGTATTACAGCATGATGGACTGTTACAACACGATGGAGCTGGGTGTTACACTGTGATGGAGTGTTACACCACAATGGAGCTGGGTGTTACACTATGATGGCGTGTTACACTATGGTGGAGCTGGGTGTTACACTCTGATGGAGTGTTACACTAAGATGGAGCTGGGTGTTATACTGTGATGGACTGTTACGCTGCGATGGAGCTTGGTGTTACACAGTGATGGAGTGTTACACTATGATGGAGCTGGGTGTTACACTGTGATGGAGTGTTACACTCGATGGAGCTGGGTGTTACACTGTGATGGTGTGTTACACTATGATGGAGATGGGTGTTACACTGTGATGGAGTGTTACACTACGATGGAGCTGGGTGTTACACCGTGATGGAGTGTTACAGTACGATGGAGCTGGGTGTTACACCGTGATGGAGTGTTACACTATGATGGAGCTGGGTATTACAGCATGATGGACTGTTACAACACGATGGAGCTGGGTGTTACACCGTGATGGAGTGTTACACCACAATGGAGCTGTTTGTTACACTATGATGGTGTGTTACACTATGATGGAGCTGGGTGTTACACTCTGATGGAGTGTTACACTAAGATGGAGCTGGGTGTTATACTGTGATGGACTGTTACACCACGATGGAGCTTGGTGATCCACTGTGATGGAGTGTTACACTATGATGGAGCTGGGTGTTACACTGTGATGGAGTGTTACACTACGATGGAGTGGCGTGTTACACTGTCATGGAGTGTTACACTACGATGGAGCTGGGTGTTACACTGTGATGGTGGGTTACACTACGATGGAGCTGGGTGTTCCACTGTGATGGAGTGTTACACTACGATGGAGCTGGGTGTTACACCGTGATGGAGTGTTACAGTACGATGGAGCTGGGTGTTACACCGTGATGGAGTGTTACACTATGATGGAGCTGGGTATTACAGCATGATGGACTGTTACAACACGATGGAGCTGGGTGTTACACTGTGATGGAGTGTTACACCACAATGGAGCTGTTTGTTGCACTATGATGGCGTGTTACACTATGATGGAGATGGGTGTTACACTGTGATGGAGTGTTACACTATGATGGAGCTGGGTTGTATACTGTGATGGAGTGTTACACTCGATGGAGCTGGGTGTTACACTGTGATGGAGTGTTACACTATGATGGAGATGGGTGTTACACTGTGATGGAGTGTTACACTATGATGGAGCTGGGTTGTATACTGTGATGGAGTGTTACACTGTGATGGAGCTGGGTGTTACACTGTGATGGGGTGTTACACTGTGATGGTGTGTTACACTACGATGGAGCTGGGGGTGACACTGTGATGGAGCGTTACACTACGATGGAGCAGGATGATATACTGTGCTGGCGTGTTACAGAAATGATGGAGCTGGGTGTTACACTGTGATGGAGTGCTATACTACAATGGAGCTGAGTTTTACACTGTGATGGAGTGTTACACTACGATGGAGCTGGGTGTTACACTGTAATGTAGCGTTACACTACGATGGAGCTGGGTGTTACACTGTGATGGAGTGTTACACTGCTATGGGGCGGCGTGTAACACTGTGATAGAGCGTTACACTACGATGGAGCTGGGTGTTACACTGTGATGGAGTGTTTCACCACAATGGAGCTGGGTGTTACACTATGATGGCGTGTTACACGACAATGGAGCTGGGCGTTACACTATGATGGACTGTTACACCACGATGGAGCTGGGTGTTACACTCTGATGGAGTGTTACACTATGATGGAGCTGGGTGTTACACTCTGATGGAGTGTTACAGTACGATGCAGCTGGGTGTTATACTGTGATGGACTGTTACACCACGATGGAGCTTGGTGTTACACAGTGATGGAGTTTTACACTATGATGGAGCTGGGTGTTGCACTGTGATGGAATGTTACACTACGATAGAGCTGGGTGTTACCCTATGATAGAGTGTTACACTCGATGGAGCTGGGTGTTACACTATGATGGAGTGTTACACTAAGATGGAGCTGGGTGTTACACTGTGATGGAGTGTTACACTATGATGGAGCTGGGTGTTATACTGTGATGGAGTGTTACACTACCATGGAGCTGGGTTTTACACTCTGATGGAGTGTTAAAGTACGATGCAGCTGGGTGTTACACTGTGATGGAGTGTCACACTACGTTGGAGCTGGGTGTTAACGTGTGATGGAGTGTTACACTACGATAGAGCTGGGTGTTACCCTATGATGGAGTGTTACACGATGATGGAGATGGGTGTTACACTGTGATGGAGTGCTACACTATGATGGAGCTGGGTGTTACACTGTGATGGAGTGTTACACTATGATGGAGATGGGTGTTACACTGTGATGGCGTGTTACACTACGATGGAGCGGCGTGTTACACTGTGATGGAGTGTTACACTACGATGGCGCTGGGTGTTACACTGCGATGGAGTGTTACTCTACGATGGAGCTGGGTGTTACACTATGATGCAGGGTTGCACTACGATGGAGCTGGGTGTGACAATGCGATGGAGTGTTACACTACGCTGGAGCTGGGTTTTCCACTGTGATGGAATGTGACACTACGATGGAGCTGGGTGTTACACCGTGATGGAGTGTTAAAGTACGATGGAGCTGGGTGTTACACCGTGATGGAGTGTTACACTATGATGGAGCTGTGTATGACACCATGATGGACTGTTACAACACGATGGAGCTGGGTGTTACACTGTGATGGAGTGTTACACCACAATGGAGCTGGGTGTTACACTATGATGGCGTGTTACACGACAATGGAGCTGGGCGTTACACTATGATGGACTGTTACACCACGATGGAGCTGGGTGTTACACTCTGATGGAGTGTTACACTATGGTGGAGATGGGTTTTACACTACGATGGAGCTGGGTGTTACCTTGTTTTGGAGTGTTACACTACGATGGAGCTGGGTGTTATACTCTGATGGAGTGTTGCACCACGATGGAGCTGGTGTTACAGTGTAACGAAGCGTTACACTACGTTGGAGCTGCGTGTTACAGTGTGATGGAGTGTCACACTACGTTGGAGCTGGGTGTTAACGTGTGATGGAGTGTTACACTACGATAGAGCTGGGTGTTACCCTATGATAGAGTGTTACACTCGATGGAGCTGGGCGTTACACTATGATGGAGTGTTACACTAAGATGGAGCTGGGTGTTACACTGTGATGGACTGTTACACTACGATGGAGCTTGGTGTTACACGATGATGGAGATGGGTGTTACACTGTGATGATGGAGATGGGTGTTACACTGTGATGGAGTGTTACACTGTGATGGAGCTGGGTGTTACACTGTGATGGAGTGTTACACTATGATGGAGCTGGGTGTTACACTGTGATGGAGGGTTACACTACGATGGTGCTGGGTGTTCAACTGTGATGAGTGTTACACTATGATGGAGCTGGGTGTTACACTGTGATGGAGTGTTACACTACGATGGAGCTGGGTTTTACACTGTGATGGAGGGTTACACTACGATGGAGCTGGATGTTCCACTGTGATGGAGTGTTACACTACGATGGAGCTGGGTGTTACACCGTGATGGAGTGTTACAGTACGATGGAGCTGGGTGTTACACTGTGATGGAGTGTTACACTATGATGGAGCTGGGTGTTACACTGTGATGGAGGGTTACACTACGATGGTGCTGGGTGTTCAACTGTGATGAGTGTTACACTATGATGGAGCTGGGTGTTACACTGTGATGGAGTGTTACACTATGATGGAGCTGGGTGTTACACTGTGATGGAGTGTTACACTCGATGGAGCTGGGTGTTACACTGTGATGGTGTGTTACACTATGATGGAGCTGGGTATTACAGCATGATGGACTGTTACAACACGATGGAGCTGGGTGTTACACCGTGATGGAGTGTTACACCACAATGGAGCTGTTTGTTACACTATGATGGTGTGTTACACTATGATGGAGCTGGGTGTTACACTCTGATGGAGTGTTACACTAAGATGGAGCTGGGTGTTATACTGTGATGGACTGTTACACCACGATGGAGCTTGGTGATCCACTGTGATGGAGTGTTACACTATGATGGAGCTGGGTGTTACACTGTGATGGAGTGTTACACTACGATGGAGTGGCGTGTTACACTGTCATGGAGTGTTACACTACGATGGAGCTGGGTGTTACACTGTGATGGTGGGTTACACTACGATGGAGCTGGGTGTTCCACTGTGATGGAGTGTTACACTACGATGGAGCTGGGTGTTACACCGTGATGGAGTGTTACACCACAATGGAGCTGTTTGTTACACTATGATGGTGTGTTACACTATGATGGAGCTGGGTGTTACACTCTGATGGAGTGTTACACTAAGATGGAGCTGGGTGTTATACTATGATGGACTGTTACACCACGATGGAGCTTGGTGATCCACTGTGATGGAGTGTTACACTATGATGGAGCTGGGTGTTACACTGTGATGGAGTGTTACACTACGATGGAGTGGCGTGTTACACTGTCATGGAGTGTTACACTACGATGGAGCTGGGTGTTACACCGTGATGGAGTGTTACACTATGATGGAGCTGGGTATTACAGCATGATGGACTGTTACAACACGATGGAGCTGGGTGTTACACTGTGATGGAGTGTCACACCACAATGGAGCTGTTTGTTGCACTATGATGGCGTGTTACACTATGATGGAGATGGGTGTTACACTGTGATGGAGTGTTACACTATGATGGAGCTGGGTTGTATACTGTGATGGAGTGTTACACTCGATGGAGCTGGGTGTTACACTGTGATGGAGTGTTACACTATGATGGAGATGGGTGTTACACTGTGATGGAGTGTTACACTATGATGGAGCTGGGTTGTATACTGTGATGGAGTGTTACACTGTGATGGAGCTGGGTGTTACACTGTGATGGGGTGTTACACTGTGATGGTGCGTTACACTACGATGGAGCTGGGGGTGACACTGTGATGGAGCGTTACACTACGATGGAGCAGGATGATATACTGTGCTGGCGTGTTACAGAAATGATGGAGCTGGGTGTTACACTGTGATGGAGTGCTATACTACAATGGAGCTGAGTTTTACACTGTGATGGAGTGTTACACTACGATGGAGCTGGGTGTTACACTGTAATGTAGCGTTACACTACGATGGAGCTGGGTGTTACACTGTGATGGAGTGTTACACTGCTATGGGGCGGCGTGTAACACTGTGATAGAGCGTTACACTACGATGGAGCTGGGTGTTCCACTGTGATGGAGTGTTACACTACGATGGAGCTGGGTGTTACACCGTGATGGAGTGTTACAGTACGATGGAGTTGGGTGTTACACCGCGATGCAGTGTTACACTATGATGGAGCTGGGTATTACACAATGATGGACTGTTACAACACGATGGAGCTTGGTGTTACACTGTGATGGAGTGTTACACCACAATGGAGCTGGGTGTTATTCTGTGATGGACTGTTACACCACGATGGAGCTGGGTGTTACACAGTGATGGAGTGTTACACTATGATGGAGCTGGGTGTTACACAGTGATGGAATGTTACACTACGATAGAGCTGGGTGTTACCCTATGATAGAGTGTTACACTCGATGGAGCTGGGTGTTACACTATGATGGAGTGTTACACTAAGATGGAGCTGGGTTTTACACAGTGATGGAATGTTACACTACGATGGAGCTGGGTGTTTTACTGTGATGGAGTGTTAGACTATGATGGAGCTGGGTGTTATACTGTGATGGAGTGTTACACTACGATGGAGCTGGGTGTTCCACTGTGATGGAGTGTTACACCACAATGGAGCTGGGTGTTACACTATGATGGCGTGTTACACGACAATGGAGCTGGGCGTTACACTGTGATGGAATGTTACACTACGATAGAGCTGTGTGTTACCTTATGATAGAGTGTTACACACGATGGAGCAGGGTGTTACACTATGATGGAGTGTTACAGTACGATGGAGCTGGGTGTTACACCGTGATGGAGTGTTACACTACGATGGAGCTGGGTATTACACCGTAATGGAGTGTTACAGTACGATGGAGCTGGGAGTTACACCGTGATGCAGTGTTACACTATGATGGAGCTGGGTATTACACAATGATGGACTGTTACAACACGATGGAGCTTGGTGTTACACTGTGATGGACTGTTACACCACGATGGAGCTGGGTGTTACACAGTGATGGAGTGTTACACTATGATGGAGCTGGGTGTTACACAGTGATGGAATGTTACACTACGATAGAGCTGGGTGTTACCCTTTGATAGAGTGTTACACTCGATGGAGCTGGGTGTTACACTATGATGGAGTGTTACACTAAGATGGAGCTGGGTTTTACACAGTGATGGAATGTTACACTACGATAGAGCTGGGTGTTACCCCATGATAGAGTGTTACACTCGATGGAGCTCGGTGTTACACTATGATGGAATGTTACACTACGATGGAGCTGGGTGTTATACTGTGATGGAGTGTTACACTACTATGGAGCTAGGTGTTACACTCTGCTGGAGTGTTACAGTACGATGCAGCTGGGTGTTACACTGTGATGGAGTGTCACACTGCATTGGAGCTGGGTGTTAACGTGTGATGGAGTGTTACACTACGATAGAGCTGGGTGTTACCCTATGATGGAGTGTTACACGATGATGGAGATGGGTGTTACACTGTGATAGAGTGTTACGCTATGATGGAGCTGGGTGTTACACTGTGATGGAGTGTTACACTATGATGGAGCTGGGTGTTACACTGTGATGGAGTGTTACACCACAATGGAGCTGGGTGTTATACTGTGATGGACTGTAACACCACGATGGAGCTGGGTGTTACACAGTGATGGAGTGTTACACTATGATGGAGCTGGGTGTTACACAGTGATGGAATTTTACACTACGATAGAGCTGGGTGTTACCCTATGATAGAGTGTTACACTCGATGGAGCTGGGTGTTACACTATGATGGGGTGTTACACTAAGATGGAGTTGGGTGTTACACAGTGATGGAATGTTACACTACGATAGAGCTGGGTGTTACCCTATGATAGAGTGTTACACTCGATGCAGCTGGGTGTTACACTATGATGGAGTGTTACACTAAGATGGAGCTGGGTGTTACACTGTGATGGAGTGTTATACCAGAATGGGGCTGGGTGTTACACTGTGATGGAGTGTTACACCACGATGGGCTGGGTGTTACACTGTGATGGAGTGTTACACTGCGATGGAGCTAGGTGTTACACTGTGATGGGGTGTTACACTACGATGGAGCTGGGTGTTACACTGTGATGGAGTGCTATACTACAATGGAGCTGACTTTTACAGTGTGATGGAATGTTACACTACGATGGAGCTGGGTGTTACACTGCAATTCAGCGTTACACTACGATAGAGCTGGGTGTTACCCTATGATAGAGTGTTACACTCGTTGGAGCTGGGTGTTACACTATGATGGAGTGTTACACTAAGATGGAGCTGGGCGTTACACTGTGATGGAGTGTTACAGTACGATGCAGCTGGGTGTTACACTGTGATGGAATGTTACAGTATGATGGAGCTGGAGGTTACACTGTGATGGAGTGTTACACTACGATGGAGCAGGGTGTTACACTCTGATGGAGTGCTACACTACGATGGAGCTGGGTGTTACACTGTGATGGAGTGTTACACTACGATGGAGCAAGGTGTTACACTATGATGGAGTCTTACACTATAATGGAGTGTTACACCACGATGGAGGTGGGTGTTACACTATGATGGACTGTTACACCACGATGGAGTGCGTGTTACACTATGATGGAGCTGGCTGCTACACTATGATGGAGCTGGGTGGTACAACACTGTGATGGAGTGTTACACTACGATGGAGCTGGGTCTTACACTGTGATGGAATGTTACACTATGATGGAGCTGGGTTGTATACTGTGATGGAGTGTTACACTGCAATGGAGCTAGGTGTTACACTGTGATGGGGTGTTACACTACGATGGAGCTGGGTGTTACACTGTGATGGAGTGCTTTACTACAATGGAGCTGACTTTTACACTGTGATGGAATGTTACACTACGATGGAGCTGGGTGTTACACTGCAATTCAGCGTTACACTACGATAGAGCTGGGTGTTACCCTATGATAGAGTGTTACACTCGTTGGAGCTGTGTGTTACACTATGATGGAGTGTTACACGAAGATGGAGCTGGGCGTTACACTGTGATGGAGTGTTACAGTACGATGCAGCTGGGTGTTACACTGTGATGGAATGTTACACTACGATAGAGCTGGGTGTTACCCTATGATAGAGTGTTACACTCGATGGAGCTGGGTGTTGCACTATGATGGAGTGTTACACTAAGATGGAGCTGGGTGTTACACAGTGATGGAATGTTACACTACGATAGAGCTGGGTGTTACCCCATGATGGAGTGTTACACTCGATGGAGCTCGGTGTCACACTATGATGGAGTGTTACACTACGATGGAGCTGGGTGTTATACTGTGATGGAGTGTTACACTACCATGGAGCTGGGTGTTACACTCTGCTGGAGTGTTACAGTACGATGCAGCTGGGTGTTACACTGTGATGGAGTGTCACACTGCGTTGGAGCTGGGTGTTAACGTGTGATGGAGTGAAACACTACGATAGAGCTGGGTGTTACCCTGTGATGGAGTGTTACACGATGATGGAGATGGGTGTTACACTGTGATAGAGTGTTACGCTATGATGGAGCTGGGTGTTATACTGTGATGGAGTGTTACACTCGATGGAGCTGGGTGTTACACTGTGATGGAGCGTTACACTACGATGGAGATGGGTGTTACACTGTGATGGAGTGTAACACTACGATGGAGTGGCGTGTTACACTGTGATGGAGTGTTACACTACGATGGAGCTGGGTGTTACTCTGTGATGCAGTGTTACACTATGATGGAGCTGGGTGTTACACTGTGATGGAGTGTTACACCACAATGGAGCTGGGTGTTATACTGTGATGGACTGTAACACCACGATGGAGCTGGGTGTTACACAGTGATGGAGTGTTACACTATGATGGAGCTGGGTGTTACACAGTGATGGAATGTTACACTACGATAGAGCTGGGTGTTACCCTATGATAGAGTGTTACACTCGATGGAGCTGGGTGTTACACTATGATGGAGTGTTACACTAAGATGGAGTTGGGTGTTACACAGTGATGGAATGTTACACTACGATAGAGCTGGGTGTTACCCTATGATAGAGTGTTACACTCGATGGAGCTGGGTGTTACACTATGATGGAGTGTTACACTAAGATGGAGCTGGGTGTTACACTGTGATGGAGTGTTACACTACCATGGAGCTGGATGTTACACTCTGATGGAGTGTTACAGTACGATGCAGCTGGGTGTTACACTGTGATGGAGTGTCACACTACGTTGGAGCTGGGTGTTAACGTGTGATGGAGTGTTACACTACGATGGAGTGGCGTGTTACACTGTGATGGAGTGTTACACTACGATGGAGCTGGATGTTACACTGTGATGGAGTGTTACACTATGATGGAGCTGGGTGTTACACTGTGATGGAGGGTTATACTACGATGGAGCTGGGTGTTCCACTGTGATGGAGTGTTACACTACGATGGAGCTGGGTGTTACACCGTGATGCAGTGTTACAGTACGATGGAGCTGGGTATAACACCCTGATGGAGTGTTACACTATGATGGAGCTGTTTATTACACCATGATGGACTGTTACCACACGATGGAGCTGGGTGTTACACTGTGATGGAGTGTGACACCACAATGGAGCTGGGTGTTATACTATGCTGGAGTGTTACACCACGATGGAGCTAGGTGTTACACTATAATGGAGATGGGTGTTACACTGTGCTGGAGCTGGGTGTTACACTGTGATGGAGTGTTACACTTGATGGAGCTGGGTGTTACACTGTGATGGAGTGTTACACTATGATGGAGATGGGTGTTACACTGTGATGGAGTGTTACACTACGATGGAGCTGGGTGTTACACTGTGATGGAGTGTTACACTACGATGGACCTGGGTGTTACACTGTGATGGAGTGTTACACTACGATGGAGCTGTGTTTTACACTTTGATGGAGCGTTACACTACGATGGAGTGGGTGTTACACTGTGATGGAGCGTTATACTACGATGGAGCTGGGTGCTGCAGTGTGAAGGAGCGTTACACTACGATGGAGCTGGGTGTTATACTGTGATGGAGTGTTGCACCACGATGGAGCTGGTGTTACAGTGTAACGAAGCGTTACACTACGATGGAGCTGGGTGTTACACTGTGATGGAGTGTCACACTACGTTGGAGCTGGGTGTTAACGTGTGATGGAGTGTTACACTACGATAGAGCTGGGTGTTACCCTATGATAGAGTGTTACACTCGATGGAGCTGGGCGTTACACTATGAT
Source organism: Mobula birostris (assembly GCF_030028105.1). Classification (NCBI taxonomy): domain Eukaryota; kingdom Metazoa; phylum Chordata; class Chondrichthyes; order Myliobatiformes; family Myliobatidae; genus Mobula; species Mobula birostris. Next base: position 197 of record NW_027278713.1, on the reverse strand, counting down.
GGAGTGTTACACTAAGATGGAGCTGGGTGTTACACTGTGATGGAGTGTTACACTTTGATGGGTTAGGTGTTATACTGTGATGGAGGGTTACAATACGATGGAGCTGGGTGTGACACTGCGATGGAGTGTTACATTACGATGGAGTTGGGTATTCGACTGTGATGGAGTGTTACACTACGATGGAGCTGGGTGTTACA